>NW_018229920.1:0-2739 GCF_001263595.1 Phalaenopsis equestris | reverse complement strand
CAGCTTCTCCTCAAGACCTCAGGCTCTCTCTAGACTTCCTCCCTACTCATGAGATGGATGGAACTCTATTTATAGTGTTCTGGGTGCAATTAGTGTAGAAATATTAACCATTTTGTTCGGACGGTCCGGAGAGCTTCCCTCAATCATACAGTGTTTAATGGATATTTGAGTGTCTTAATGACGTCAGAATTGAGTGATCTTAGGCTCGTTGGATTCGTCTTGTCGAGCTGCTCGAATTAAGTATAAACTTGTCATATTTGACAACCCTTTGATCTTCCATATGTGTCCGGAAATTATCTAAGTTTGTTTCAATGACTTGATTTGGACTTCATTTGACTCGGATTGCGCTAGTTTTCATATCATTAGGTTCATCTCATCAAACCGGTCAGTTTGACTATAAGTTTGCTGAAATCGAAGCTCTTGATGACTTTTTATCAAGATTTAAATGTTTCCTGCTTAAAATATCATCTCGAGATTCGTGTGAGATGATGAAAATTTGTTGGTGGCGTATCAGTTGCCCCCCTATTTTTGGGCGAGACTATTTTTATCGTTCGAAAATATCAATATCCGAAGTATTTATGTATGTGTGTGTGTGTGTGTGTGTTACTTAGGTAATGTAAGAATAATGTTTATCCTTATATAAATAGAAAGTTAAACCCAACTTACTTGGATGATATATTTTGTTTCATGTGGGAGAGGGAGGTTTTGAACCTCGCCTAAAAAAAAATAAATAATATTTTTATAAAGAAATTTGAAGAGAAATTCGAATTAGAAAAGAAAATTAATAGGATTTGACCATCTTTTTTTTTTTTAATATGAAAAGTTTTTATTTATTATTATTTATGAGCATTTAATGCTTGCACTTTTTTTTAGATTTTCATATTAATGTGTATTTATTGGCTGATGTTCTTTTTGAGTCTATAAATAGGGGCCTGAAAGAGAAAGAGAGGGTAGAGGTGTGGGGGCGCGTCGCGGCCACACGTTGCGACGACACGATACGACAGTGCGACACAGCGAGGCAACGCGTTGCGACGGGCCGTTGCAGCAACGCGACGCGGCGATGTGACACGGGCGGGCAACATTTTGCGGTAGTGTGTCACGGCGATACGTTACGACTTGACAACGCGTTGCGACAGTGCGTCGCCGCGGCGCGGAGATGCATTGCAGTAGTACGTTGTGATGTCGTAACGCATTGTGGCGGTGCGTCACGATGACGCGTTGCGGCGGGGCAACACATTGTGATGGTGTGTCATGGCGACACATTGCAGCGCAGCGAGGTGTTGTGGCAGATTGTGGCGGCGGCGTTCTGGCGAAGTATCGCAGTGGCGTGAAGCGTTGGATGTCCAATGTTATGAAAGAAAGTAGGGGGTGGAGTCCTCAGTTGATTCAGGATTTCTCAAAAAAAAATCATTTTGCGTAGCAGTGAAGAGTTGCGGTGCAGAGTTGTGGTACCGAACTACGGTGCAGAGTTGAGGTGTCGAGTTGTAGTGCAGAGTTGCATTGAAAAGTTGCGACAAATATTTGTGGTGTCGAGTTACGACGCAGAGTTGCGGTGCAGAGTTGCAACAAAGAGTTAAGCTCTGAATGACTTTTTTATCAATATTTGAATATTTCTTACTTAAAATATGTCTCGAGATTCGTGTCAGATGTTGAATATTTGTTGGTGGCGTATCAACCCTTGAGAAGCTCAAGCTGATTTTCAAAATTTAATCAAAGTTGCTCACATTTACTACCTATAATAACTCTTATATATATTTTATCCAATTTGGGCTTCCATTTGTATTTTGTTTAGTCTCATGCCAATTATATTTTCTATTTGGTTTAAAAATTTGTAAATGTTGCAAATTTTGGAGATATCCGATGGTAGATGTTGACAATGAGTACAACATTTTTGGTATATTTTTTAGACTGCAAGAAATCCAAAAAAGCTTGCTTCCACAATTGGCATTGCAGTGGATCGTCGTCGTAAGAATCGCTCGTTGGAAGGTCTCCAAGCCAATGCTCAGAGGCTGAAGACATACAAGGCAAAGTTGGTCGTCTTCCCTCTGCGTGCTCGCAAGTTTAAGGCCGTGGATTCTGCACCGGAGGAACTTGATACAGCGACCCAGGTGAAGGCTAGCGCCTTGCCTATTGTCCACAGGAGGCCTTCAGTCGAGTTGTTGAAGGTTACTGAGGAGATGAAGGCATTTAGGGCTCACGAGAAGCTTCGGGTGGAGAGAATGAATGCTAGGCAGGTTGGCGCCAGGCTGAAGAAGGCCGCAGAAGCAGAGAAAGAAGAGAAGAAGTGAAAGCCTTTAGCCAATTAGGGTGTATGATTGGCCCATTTCCATACCTATCACACAATTTTTATGCATTTACATTTCTCATAAGTAAATTTACATATTTATACACATAGCACTAAAAATTCTAATATTTCATCAAAAGTAACACTGATATATATTTCAAATCATGCATAGTTTTAAAGCATCAAAGTGTTATGTACATAAATATGATCGTTTAGGTGTGAGATGTGAGATGGGAAAATACGTGACAATTGGGTGCCATGTATGTAAATTTTCCTATATTTATTCTTAGGTTGTTTTATGTGTATTAATTTGATAAAAGATTTCAAATGACGAGATGATTATGATTTGTCTCTTGATCAGTGATTACCCACAAATTAATATAGTTTAATTAGGTGCCATTGCAAACATAGCACACTACTTATAAATTTTAACGCTCTTTCATCCATTTTTCAAA
>NW_018229919.1:0-240 GCF_001263595.1 Phalaenopsis equestris | reverse complement strand
ATTTTGACTTAGACTTCAGTCAGGTCAATGTAAACAATGAGGATCCTTTGATGAACATAGTCAGCCACCAAGAAAAGGAAGGGTTACCATCACGGTTGAGGATTTGTACAAAAGAAGACTCCTCATCGAAGAGGAAGAAAGGGATAACACAACAAAATCTGATGGAGGGGACCAACCGTTTGCCGTCCATGTTAACTGTGCCAATAGGTGATCTAATCAGTGTTGATGAGGAAAGGGTTC
>NW_018229918.1:6508-7183 GCF_001263595.1 Phalaenopsis equestris | reverse complement strand
GATATAACAAGGTGTGTAGCTCTTTATATAGTATAGCGTTGTCTTGTTATGTGGCGAATTGATGAATATTATCATTTTTCCTTGTCATTTTAACCTGTTATTTCTTCATTTTTGTTAGGTTTCATGATACTCACTATTAGTTGCGAACACTACAAATTTTGTGTGCCAGATTGTTCATTTAACTAAAAAAATCTGTAAATCAGCTATTTACAAAACACACAAACCAAACAGCTAAACAGCTTATCCAGATTAGAGGTTGAATATTCATTTATCCAGAATCATCTGTTTTTGAATGCACAAACCAAATAATCTGACAACAGACAACGACTTTATATATGCTTAAAAATACAAGTATTTAATACTGTTGCTAAAAGATTTAACTCATCAGCAACGACACCAAAAACTTAACAACGGTTATAGATTCGATAAAGATGTATATATATAATATTCAATAATGGTAAAGTCACACTTATCAACGCAAGTATACGTATCACTGAAGTAATATAGGGCTCTAATGGAGTCCTAGATATCGATCCCACAGGGTAATATTAGAACTACGAACTAAGTTTTTAGAAAATCAATACTTAATCACAACAATATAATTCAAATTGCTTATCTGTCACTATAGGCAATTGAAATGAATATGTAATTTTAATAACTCTTAAATAACTAATT
>NW_018229918.1:1873-3183 GCF_001263595.1 Phalaenopsis equestris | reverse complement strand
TGAGAAAGTTGATCACATCGTTCAACATCCCTTCCATGGTACTGAAGGTTTCATAATGGCAGCTATAAGAGTCTGGGACTTCGTAAACGGAGTTAATGCGGGTGGCACTAAATTCAACAGAAAATCCCCGCACTTGAACAATTCCATCCTCAGAATAGAACACGTTGGCATAAAATTCTTTTACAATATTTGCAGCAGCTTTATTGGTGATGTAACAGAAGTTTTCCCACTTTTGCTTGGTAATAACTCATTCAATTTCTCCTCCCGGACTCTCAAAAACTTGATCTTGTATACACTTCGCATTGATGAAGCGAGATTCATCAAATTCAAGTCGCCTCTTTTGTGTTAGATTTATTTCACTCTAATCAAAATTATAGAAAAATTCCAAAATATACTTGAAATATGCAAATAATGGCTTCCAAGAGTGATTCTAAGAGTTCAAAACTAAATTCCATGAATTTCTTCCCAATGTTTTCTTCACATTCTCAAAATTTTTGGATCTCCTCAATGTGAAAAAAATTCATGGAGAAAATCAAATGTTTTTAGTTTGGAGTGAAGCTCTTACCAAGAGATGATCAAATCCGGTGTCAAAATGCCTTGAAATCACCCCCAAATCCAAGATCTCTCAAGCCTTAGGTCAAAAATTACGTTATTTAGAGGAAGGGGATGATGAATAGTGGCAATTGATTGGTCAAAATCGTGGTTAAAGGTGTTTAAAATCACGGTTAAAGGTGTTTTTTTGGGATCTCATTGTCGGCGGGGTCTTTTGTGCCGTCAATAAGCTCTATAGAATTAATATCCTATGTCTCAGGAAAAGTTCACCATCGGCAGCGTTGAGGGCGTCGTCGGTGAGCTCTATTGAATTGGTTCAATTTTTGGATTTTTGCGACTTCAATCAATTTCAAGCCTCAACGACATTCGTTTAATCATTGTGTTAAGTGATTAAATGATGTACTTATCACAAATAAACTTTCACAACACAAAACATCACAATTATATATAAATTCCAAGGGTTTCAATATATGTTACACAACACACCTAGGTTTGGTATTTTCTCAACCTTAATACATTAATTCAGCGTCGTAATCAAAGTCACAACACTCAAAATGATGAAAACAAACATCCTATGCTCAGTCTCAACTATACAGAGATCTAAAAGTAAAATTCTAAAGCAAAGCAAATATAAAGTTTAAACCAAATTAAATTACACACATAGACAGACAGGTAGCAAGGTAAATCTACTATTCTTCAGATTCAGTGCTAGATTCTTCTCTGAGATTTTCCATTGATTGCACATGAATGAAGAGGTT
>NW_018229918.1:0-1054 GCF_001263595.1 Phalaenopsis equestris | reverse complement strand
CAGGAGTAAAAGTTATCCATCTACCTCGCACATAGACGAATCCCTGGTTGATTCCATGCAAATTAGCATAAAATTCCTTCACCACGGGAACAACTATGGCTGCGGTAGTGTAGCCAGACACTCCCATCTTCATCGCACAATCATTTATTCAATTACTGTCAATGGATTATTCAATTCTCGATTTACGAATCCTCAATCCTTGATTAATCTCTTCTTTGTCAGTACCTTGTTGAAGATTCGCCGCGCTTCCGCACTAATGAACTTTCTCTAGTTGAACACTCGCATTCTATGGTTTTCAGGGGAATTGGATGCCATAGAGTTGAATTTGGTGGAGTTTCACTTCATTTTTGGGGAAATATGAACTTAGGAATCAAATTTGGAAGTTTAAAATGAGTAACTTCCGCTTAAAATCGCCAAAAACCACCAAAAACCGCCTATTCAAACTCTAGAAACCGTCATCCCGCCAGTCTTGCCGTCGGCGGCGTCGAGGGCACCGTTGGCGGGCCTTTAGAATTTAATTTCTTGACTTTCAGAAAAAACCTGCTGTTGGCGGCGTCGATGGAGCCGTCGGCGCCCAAGGAAAAAATTGCACAGTTTCGCTCTGGTCCGAATGCGTTCCAATTTCTCTCAATAGAACCAATTTTTATGATGATTCAAGGGTAAATAAGAGTAGTAGAGTTCAATACTACCACAAACTAACGATAATTTCAAATAAAACTACTATAATTGCAAAAAAAGTAAAGATAACTATGGGTTACCTCCCATAAAGTGCTTGGTTTAACGTCGTCAACCTGACCTATTCAGGTATTATTCAGGTTGACTGATCATTAAAACATCTTTAAAATTTGGTCTTTTACCCTCAAAATATGGTTTTAATTGGTGTCCATTTACTTTAAATCTATTCCAGTCTTTTGATCTTCAATTTCAACAACTCCATAAGTATAAACTTGAGTCACAGTAAAGGGTCCTAACCAACGAGACTTCAATTTTCCACGGAATAACTTCAGCCTTGTATTATGAAGCAAAACTTCTTGTCTTGGTTCAAAGTTCTTCT
>NW_018229917.1:0-530 GCF_001263595.1 Phalaenopsis equestris | reverse complement strand
TTGGATTTGGTATGATATAATTAGAAATTGTTCATATTCATATTGAGCTTGTGTCGAGCTTTCATATATTGTTCAAGCTTGATCTATTTAAAATTTTTGATATTTGAACTTGAATTGTACTGGATTTGTTTATGAGAAGTGAACGATTATTTAAACGATCTAATAAATATGCAAAAAAATTAAATGAGTATCTAAATTTTCCTACAAAAAAATTAATAAATAAGTTTATAGATTTGATCACAAATATTAATTTATTGATTAAAAATTGAATCCTACAATATCTTAAATTTCATTTCTCCAGCATTTTGCCATAAATCTCTTTTTAGTGGTTGTTTAGTAGAATGATTTGTATAGCATTTAAGCATGATTTAACCTATATACTACCAAACAACTAAAATTGACAACTGTAAAACCTACATAAACTTAATATCCAAGTATTTATATATCATATATTATACGAACTATAATCGAGCCATCAACAAACGAGTTAATATTCTAGTTGATTAAATTTTATTTAAATTTTATATCAT
>NW_018229916.1:0-313 GCF_001263595.1 Phalaenopsis equestris | reverse complement strand
ATTGTGATGCTTTGAATCATCTTGTACATTTCTATTCTTAATTAATTATATATACATTATATTAATTTATGTAGATTATTCACTTACCAAAAATTGATAAAGTCACTTCCTCATTGTCCATAAAAATCATGTCTATCTAATGTAAGAATATCAAAATTATTTGGCTTAATTTAAGCACTAAAATGGATTTTTTTAGTAAACCTTGTATTTTGTACAAAAATAATTATATTAAATAAAATTAAATTAGAAAAATTATGAAACTTAGTTTTCCAAGTTCCTTATGCTTAGGGGCATTTAATAAAAATAAAATATA
>NW_018229915.1:0-811 GCF_001263595.1 Phalaenopsis equestris | reverse complement strand
GTAGGTGTCAGCCTTTCTCGACATTAATTAAAAATAACGCAAAATTTATTTGGGAAGAGAAATACCAGCGGGCCTTTGAGGACGTTAAACAATATTTAATGGCACCTTCTATTTCGGCAGCCCCTATTCTAGGGAAACCGTTGATACTATATACCGTGGCTTTTGATGACTCTCTTGGAGCCCTCTTAGCCCAAATCGATGAGGAGGGAAAAGAAAATGTGCTCTACTACTTGAGTTGTCGTCTAATACTGTTGACCTCATTTTTTGTTGAGGTTTAGTTTTTCCTCTTTAGCAGCCTATGGTCTAACCATAGGACTTTTCCTTTTGACTATTTCTATAAAACTAGACTTGGACCATTAGAAATTCTATCCTCTTCTTTACTCAACTTGGAGTTCCACATATTGCTCTCAACCTCTAAATACTTAGTAGGTGGGGTCATTATGGGGAAACTCAAGATGAGTCACCCTTAGGATTGTTGAACCTTAGGGTTGACCATGGGTCTTGGTCTAGAGCTAAGGCATTCACTAAACTAATCTACACCCACATTCACTCACAACCCTGGACTCAAACTTCTAGTCTAGATCCCTTGATCTTTTGGGATACTCATGTAGATGGTCCCCTAAACCTATTAGCCCTAGGGCTATGGTTTGGCTAAGACCACTATGTAGAGGACCCAAAATGGGATTTCCTTTGGTCCATGGCTTTCTCATACCACCTGACAGAGCCGTGCTCTAACAATGAAGCAGAATATGAAGCCTTAATCAACCAGATTGAAATTGGCGATCTCAATGGATATAACAAACATCGCCGT
>NW_018229914.1:0-347 GCF_001263595.1 Phalaenopsis equestris | reverse complement strand
CCATAAAACTAATATGATGATATGATCTTGAAATACAGGCAATATCACAATAAAATTAATGAACTTAGTTAATATTATTATTAATAGAAAGATAAATATCTTATGTATTCAAGAAGAAAAATAGGTTGGATAAAAGGCTTAGGAGATTGAGAACTTAGGTTATAAAATTTGTATTTAGGTAAGAGGCACACTAGAAATGGTGTATGTGTAATTAGAGATAAGAGTTTTAAAGATAATGTTGTAAAAATTAATAGAATTGGAGATAGAACTATAACACTTAAGACTATCGTTGATACCATCATTTTTAATACTTTTAAGTGCTTATGTTCCTCAATTAAGTTTAGATG
>NW_018229913.1:0-782 GCF_001263595.1 Phalaenopsis equestris | reverse complement strand
GCCAACTTTTAGAAAAAGATAAAAAATTTGAATTTGATGAGGTATGCATAAAAGCATTTGAATTATTAAAGAAAAAATTAGTCACTGCACCTTTAATAATACCACCCGACTAGAAAAAACCATTTGAAATAATGTGTGATGCTAATGATTATGCTATTGGGGTTGTATTAGGACAAAGACACGACAAAGTTTTTAAAGTTATATATTATGCTAGTAAGACTCTAAATGATGCTCAAATTAATTATACTACTACTGAAAGAGAGTTATTAGCTATTGTTTATGCCTTTAATAAATTTAGACCTTATTTAATTGGAACTAAATGTATAGCGCATATAGATCATTCTGCTATTAAATACTTAATCCAAAAAAGGATGTTAAACTAAGATTAATGAGATGGATACTTCTATTGCAAGAGTTTGATTTTACCATGATTAATATAAAGGGAAATGATAATCAAATAGCTGATCATTTGTCTAGGATCAAAATAAAAATATTAACTAATTTTACAAATGAAATTTTAGAAAATTTCCCTGATGAATATTTATATAGTATTGATGAAATGGATGTACCTCCTAGTATGCTGATATAGTGAATTATATTGTAAGTGATACTTTACCACCTGATATGAAAAATGCACAATTAAAGAAATTTATATATGATTCAAAAGACTATTTTTGGGATGACCCATATTTATATAAACAATGTAAATATCTAATTGTTAGAAGATGTGTGTTTTATGAAAAAACGCAACAGATAATTGAAAGATGTCATGATTCTGAATT
>NW_018229912.1:0-382 GCF_001263595.1 Phalaenopsis equestris | reverse complement strand
GGAGAAATATTTAGGTACAGAAGACGCAAGCAGAACTGGGTGCGGAAGAAGATTATTCAAAGAGTATTGCGGTTATATCTTTGTTATTGGGGGTATAACCTCACTATAACCCCCCAAAATCTACCAATAAGTTATGTAGTTCTGTTTTCATATATTTGTAGGTTACTTTATATATTTGTAGGTTACTTTGAAATTGTGGTTATAGTGTGGTTATCCCCCCAATAACACGTATATAACCCCTAGTACCCTTTAAATAACCTACTTTACGCACCCAATTCTGCGTGCGTCTTTCGTACTTAAATATTTCAGGTGGTACATGTGACAGTAAGTGTGTACCACCACATCAGTCTAAGATATTTTCTTAATTTTTCTACTTCATTTT
>NW_018229911.1:6673-6911 GCF_001263595.1 Phalaenopsis equestris | reverse complement strand
TGGGATACAACATGGAGCAAATCCTCCAAGAAAAAGATAAAACAAATCGAGAACAGCTTCTAGATGGACTACACATCAGAATCTTCAGTCCGTCAGATCAGAGATGGAAACTTCGTCACAAGAACCATCGTCATCAAAATCAAAGAAGATAAAGAAAAAGAAGAATTTTGTTGATAGCACTAGGGGTAGGATAGGGGCTGCCTCTACTAGATATGTTGACTCGGATTCAGGAAAGAAA
>NW_018229911.1:5066-6505 GCF_001263595.1 Phalaenopsis equestris | reverse complement strand
AAGACTTCGACGATATTGTTTATTACAGGACCAGAAGTGAGGAAACAATCCTCAAGTGCCATGGTACACCGTTAATAATCAACTTGGAACTTTCCGATAAAGAAGATACATTAGAAGATTCAACAGCAACATCTCAAGAAGAAATCACATAAATAAAATTGAAGGAGCGGAAAAGTGTTACCTCCAAGAACAACTCCAACGGATAAAGAAAAACAAATTGTAATTCAAGAAGAGTTAACTCTACCTCCACCAGTGGAAAAACAACATGATCAAGATAAAGCCACAAAAACAAATAAAGTGGATTACAATGTGCTAGCACATCTTAGGAAGTTGTAGGCCTGATTAAGAATCTATGACGCTCTGATCCTGTCGAAGGAGATGAGGGAAGCTCTAGTTACAGCTTTGCTTGATCCAGAGATTTGCTTAGCTAAGTTGGCCAGCACATCTTTAGATGAAGTTTGCTCATTGAAAGAACAGTCAGGGCTAACCTTCACAGATGAAGATTTGCTTCTTGGTACCACCGACCACAATCAACCACTCTACATCTCCGTCAACATTGGCAGATTTGTATTATCCAGAGTTCTGGTAGACCTAGGAGTATCTCTCAACTTGATGAGCCTACGTACATTGGCCTATTTGGACATCGAAGCCCAAGAGCTTACGTCCGATAAAATGATGCTAAGAGGATTTAACCAAAAAAGGAAAAAGGTCTTTATGATCGATCTCATTACTTATGAAGGTCGGAGAATTAGTAGCAACGGCTAAATTTCATGTCATTGACGCTGAGAACTCTTTTAACGCTCTACTTGGTCGACCGTGGATTCATGAACACAACATGGTTCCGTCATCTCTACATCAGTGCATCAAATACTGCAAAGAAGGACAAGAACATTACATCAAAGGGGATCCACAACCGTTTTCAATTCATGAAGTTGGTATTCTTGAAGATGCTGCCTACTACGCCTCACCAAAGAAAACGGTCTTCTCACAAGAGATTCTGACAACCAAAAATGAAGATTCAGAAAACTCACAAAAAGGAGGCCGTTCAACTTTTCTTCAATGAACTTCCACCACCCTTCTACAACAAATTGCAGGAGGTTCTTTTAGTTCGCGCACTCGAGGTCAAGGCTGGGGACGTGGACGAGGAAGAATCAATATAATTGTTGAACGGACTAGGCCAACCATGAACATTGGGGATGAAGACAGTTCTGAAGATGAAATAATGATGACAAAATAGAAGAAACATCAGTACTATGAAACAATGTATGATCGGATAAACCACTATGTGAAAACTATGACCCTTACTCTAATCCCCCTCAAAAGGTTGAGAGTTTAGAGGTCAAGGAAGTTCGTAGTGTTAGTTCAAAGCAGATCAAATTTTACCGTGCTTCTACCTCTACCAATCTTTAAAATCATGTAAATTTGGATGATGATCCTAA
>NW_018229911.1:3726-4584 GCF_001263595.1 Phalaenopsis equestris | reverse complement strand
AGGAAAATCCCCGACCAACATTTATAAGTTCTTTACTCAATGATGAAGAATCCTTAGAGTTGGTCGAATTGTTAACAGAATTCAAAAATTGCTTCAGCTGGAGTTATGATGAAATGCCAGGACTATCAAGGGAAGTTGCAGTCCATAAACTTGGAATAGACAAAGATATAACTCCAATAAAACAAGCCCCAAGGAGAATGCGCCTTGAAATTGAACAGCAAGTCATCGCTGAAGTAAAGAAGTTGATAAATGCCAAATTCATACAAGAGAACAGTATCCCACATGGATAGCTAATGTTGTCCCAGTTAAAAAGAAAAACGGGCAGATACGAGTCTGTGTCGATTTCAGAGACTTGAATAAAGCATGTCCAAAAGATGAATTTCCACTACCAATACCAGAAATGATGGTAGATATTGCTTCAACACATGAAATCTTCTCTTTCATGGACGGATCATCAGGATACAACCAAATAAAGATGGCCCCTGAAGATACAACACTTACAGCTTTCAGAACACCAATCGGAATTTTCTGCTATACAGTAATGCCCTTTGGATTGAAGAACGCCGGAGCAACATACCAACGAGCAATGACAAGAATTTTTGATGACCTCATTCACAATCAAGTAGAATGCTATGTAGATGATTTAGTCATCAAAAGCAAGCAAAAATTAAATCATTTGTATGATTTGAGGACCGTTTTTGAACGATTACAACAATATAATCTCAAGATGAATCCCCTAAAGTGCGCATTTGGTGTCACTTCTGGGAAGTTCCTTGGATTTGTTGTTCGTCATCGGGGAATCGAGATCGACCCGGAAAAGATTAAAGCTATCTTAGAAATCCCTCCCCCTAAAACTTT
>NW_018229911.1:1988-2597 GCF_001263595.1 Phalaenopsis equestris | reverse complement strand
CATAAACTCGGAAAGGAATAAGACACAATAAATGTTATTGTAAATATCAACGAACACTGGCGGAAGCCATTGATGGAATATTTGCATACTAGAAAGCTGCTAGAGGATAAGTCTGAGGTAAATCAGATTACGAAGAGTTACAAAGAGAGCTTTGTCATACATGGTGTTCTCTATAGGAGATCATTCGATCAAATGTGGCTACGGTGTTTGAGCAGAGCCGAGGCGCAAGATCCGAGGCACAGGATATTGTCAAAAGGATATTGTCAAAAAAATACATGTCAGATTGTGTGGTGCTCACCAGTCGGGACCAAAGATGAAAATGAAAATCAAAAGATTCGGATATTATTGGCTATCAATAATGTATGATTGCATAGATACAGCAAAAAAATGTCACCAGTGTCAGATACATGGAGTGGTCTTACACCAACCACCAAAGGTGCTACACCCAACTATTGCCTCCTGGCCATTCGAGTGTTAGGGTACCGACATAGTGGACCCGATAGATCCTCCATCCTCCAAACGACATAGATTCATACTTGCAGCGATAGACTACATCTCTAAATGGGCAGAGGCAGTTCCACTACGAGAGGTTACAGCTCAGCATGGCTT
>NW_018229911.1:0-203 GCF_001263595.1 Phalaenopsis equestris | reverse complement strand
AATTGATAAGATATGATGATTTGCCGATCGATGATACAAACACAGTTCAACATCATCCATGGGACATTTTTCATGCGCCAACTCAAATTGAGGCGTATAATTCGGTGGAAATAATACCACCATTAACATCGCAACCAATCATTAATAATCGATTCAATGATGAAGTCTATTATCCAGCATATCCAAACAAAGTCGAGCTTGCA
>NW_018229910.1:2236-12794 GCF_001263595.1 Phalaenopsis equestris | reverse complement strand
AGGAGGAAGAAATCTCTCACTTTCCCTCCACATTTGCAATCTCTCGAAGAATTACTCACAATTTTAGACTCTCCACACTTGTTTTACACTTCAATTTTGAGTCTCCCCCCTTCTATTTTCAGCCAAAGTCTTCTCTTTAAAGATGTGGATGAGCTTTCCCAATAGTTGTCTAAGCATCCCTTCAAAATTTATTCTTATCCAATGCCTGATTGGTCATAACCACAGAGCTCGCCGTCGGCGGCCTCGAGGGCCCCACACTCGGCGGGCCTTCTTAATGAATTAATTCTGGAGTCGCGGGAAAATCTCGCCGTCGGCGGGGTCGATGGCGTCGTCGGCGACCTAATTCAATTCTTCACATTTTGGTCATTTTTTCTCCAAATTTGCTCGTTTTTGCATTTTTTTGCTCCAATGACCCTAATTCATTATTTCTACAACAAAACATCAAAAATATATTTCTTTAAAGTGCAATATCATCAAAAATAGTATAAAATAGGTATGAAAATCTCAACATATTTTCCTCTGGTCAGTTAGTCCTAAGGTCTGACCATCCTATGGGAGACTCCCGTTGAGTTCCCCCATACTGACCCCACCTACTAAGTGCTAGAGGTTATGACCAATATGTGGAACTTCAAGTTAAGCAAAGAAGAATTTAAAGTTTTTAATGGTGAGGCTTCATTTTCTAGTTCTCTAGGAATAGTCAACAGAAAAGTCATATGGCAAGACCCTAGGTTACTAAAACGGAGAAAGCTAGACCTCAACCAAAAGTGATGTCAACACCCACATAAGAAAACTCTCTTGATTTAGACAGAATCTTCTGCTCTGTTCCGCTCCGGTCCAGCATCTGTCCCTTATATGATATATGAGTCATACCTAACAGAAGAGGTTAAAGATAAATGATAATAATATTTTTGAGATGATGCCTAAGATTTTAGGGTTATGTATGTAAATATATGAAATAATATGTATATATATAAGAAATGTGTCAAATGTATGTAAATGGACCCACAAGATTGAATTGTATGACGGCACTTTATATCTTTATAGAGTCACTAGGGCCGTGTTTTGCGAACAATTTTTGCCAATGTGTTCTATTTTTTGTATGATTTTACTAGCATAGTATTATGTGTTGAATTTCTACCTTAAGATAAAATAATGAAATTTTCATATTTGCCCTTAACTATTTTTTTTTTTTATGTGTTTTATCCCATTTTAACTCTTTGTCGGCCATGTGATGGTAAGGAGTTGGAGAGATAGATATGCAGAGAAACTAGAGCAGATGAAGCTCTAATCTGAAAGCATACGAGGCTTTATATATTTTATTTTTGAGTTTTAAATAGATAGGATTGGGTCCAAAATCCAAATGTATGCGAGCCACTTGCACCCTCATGATGTGACAACTTATTCCAAAGTAGGAAGTGATGGATTTGTTATGCTCGCCAATCTCCACATGATATGTATACTATGATAAGATCTATGTCACCATTGCATTTGTTATTTGTCAAAAACTGCTTTTGTTTAATTCAAACTTGCCACAAGAAATACCTCTCTCTCTCTCTCTCTCTCTCTCTCTCTCTCTCTCTCTCTCTTAAAAATCAGACGACATCAAACTCGAAGGAAGAAGAGTTCAAGTTTGATTGATTTTGGTTGAGCCGGATGATGTAATACATATAAATATTAACTAAATATGATCTAGATGCAAAAATAATGATGTAGTAATGACAAATATATACAAAAATAAACTAATAGCAATCAAGAATCTTGTCGGCCAATAACTGAATGTCGTAAAGCTCTGTAGGATGAGTCTGCGCGGGAGCAGCACTCGTACTCCATGATGTGAAGCACTTACACCGCTTGAGAGCGTGCAAAATTGGTCATGTGGGGCTGATACATTGTTCAACCTGTTTGCTAGTTATAGTTCAAAACGCCGGATCTGTCGGTTCTAAGCGGTTCCAAACCAGAAAAAGTTTTCATATGATTTGGATTAGATTGATCACCGGTTCAACTTGTCAAACCTGTCGGTCCGATCTGATTTTCTAAACCTTGCTTAATTGGTCAATATATTTATCATAGTAGAGGTAGCTCTCCCATTATCTTGTATTTCAATTTTAAGAGGTAAAAAAAAATAATTAATAATGATAACTACTTAATGTTAATTTATTATTATTATTATTATTGAAAATGAAGATAGTGCTTTGGAATCATGTGTATCTTAAATTGAAAGTTTTTATATGAGCATATTTTCACAAAAGAAAAAATATATTGTCCAATTTTATCTAGAAATTTTCAATAGCTTATGATTTAGATATGGCTAGAGTTGTAATCAAGTCGAGCTGAGTCGAGTATATCATTGCTTGGACTTGGCTTGGTATAATTATAAGTTATTCATGTTCGGCTTGAACTTATGCCGAGCTTTCATACATTATTCAAGATTGATATGTTTAACTTTTTCAATGTGTGAACTTGATTTGTTTTTTATTTGTTTATGACAAATGAACGAGTGTTTAAATGAGCTAATAAACGAGTTAAAAATTCAAAAGAGAATCTAGATTTTCATATAAAAAACTTAATAAATACTTTTACAATTCTTATCCCGCTATTAATTTGTCAATTATGAAATCTTTAAACTTTACTAATTAGTTATATGATTCTTATAGGTAGGACAATGCTAGTTCAAATTTTGTAAGTGGAATAACTAAATTAATTCTAATAGTTTAAGGGACGATCATTTAGTTAATCTTATGAATAGTAAAATAATAGCAATAAGATTATCCATATTAATGTTGTTTGTAATTGCAGTGTGTTATTAAAAAAAATGATTAAATAAATTATCATTCACCAAAAAAAAATAATTTACTAGTTCAAGGTTATGAAAACTCAACAAAAAAAAAAATCTTTTATGACATTTTCTTTAACTACAAAGATCTCATTCTTAATCATCATTCACTTATTACTAAAATAAATTTATAATTAATAATTAAAATAAAAATCTTATTGATGTAGTAATACATAACTATTAAATCAATAACTAAATAAATTCTAAGTAATTAATATTTATATTTAACAATATATTATATATAATACGAGTTATTATTGAGCTTAATATCGATTATTTAAAAATTTACTTATTACTTGTTGAATGACATAAACGAACAAATTTGACTATGTTCATGTTCAGTTCGTATAACCTTCGAGCTTTTAAAAATTATTCAAGCTTGTTTATTTGCTAATTTGAACGAACATGATAGACCCTTAATCGAGTCGAGTTCAAGTTGTTCAACAAGTGCATCGATTCATTTACAACCCTAGATATAGCAAACGGACTTGCATGTAATGTTGAGAAAAAATGAGCATACAAATCTTTCTTTTTGAATAATTGGAGGGGCACAATTATAATGCAATGATATTTCTTCAAAATCATACATTTATTAAGAACTTGTCTAAAATAAATTGATTTGGACCCATTTTTTTATATTATCTCAAATTTTATGCTTATATTAAATAAATTGATAATTTTATAAAGATCCTATTATGGATTTATCAAGTGGGCCCTACTAATGATGTTTGGGGGTCAATTAGGTGTTTGGTGACAATTGGAGACTATTGATGTTCGTGTTTGTTCTAACACATTATTATAGACTAGTAATTCAAAATGAGAATGCAACATAGCTCAGGTAACGGTAATATATGTGTCATCATGTATATGCATAAAAAGATTTATTTGGCCTTTTAAAAGTTAAAATAGTGATATTGTTAAGATGATATGAAAGATTTTAAGTGGTATAAATGTAAAAAAAAGTAAGACTTGGGTGTTTGATATGTAATTACATAAGAATTGACTTTTCTTTTTTATTACAACTCCACTTATGTTTGTAAAATGATGGGCTTAGGATGTTCGAGCGGTCAATTCTTATGTATTTACATATATATATATATATATATACACACTGTGAAATAGTCTCCTTATAATTTCACCAAAAAAATAGGATCACGGGATTCAAGAAAATTACAACAAAAAAATTAAACACAGAAGCACAATCAAAACAACCAGAAAGAATATACAATAATTTTACGTGAAAAAACTTAAGAATGAGAAAAAATCAGGGATTTACAACACCACAAATTTCATCATGTAATTAATAAAGTTTTACAAAGGACTCAGAAAAGTTTCATCTCCACACTCACATAAAGAAACATATAGGACTTGCATCAACAATCTTCTCTCTTAGATCAGATGCAAAAATTATGTTGAATCATTGAAATTCACATTTTTGACACTCCTCACCTTCACTGAGATGCATGTCAAAGAATACAGAAGAAAGCAACATCAAAACTCACCTTAACACGCTCGAAATTGGCTTACAAAAGGAAATTTTGCGTATTAACCGCACCGGGCGCTTAGGTGCCCAAACTTGGTGCCTAAGCGCCAAGCTCTCGGGATCATGCCCAGCAAACCGGGAGCTTATACGCCACATGAACGACACATTGGCGCCGCCCTTTCTGTTTTCAAGCCCGTAAGGGGCGCATAAGTGCCCATGGCTGATGCCTATGCGCAAGCCTTAATTACTGCTTGTAATGCTTTGTCTTCACACTATATAACAATCTCCCGGTTGGAGACAAAGCAACAATCATCAGTCCCTTATACCTACATCTCCATTTGAATAGCCTTCATATTCTTGTACCATGATGTGGCTCACCCTCGGTCTCAATCTTCATGAAACCCAACAAAAGTCAAGCATAACTTCAATTTTTTTATCAATCACCATCTTTGACAACATATTCACAGGATTTTCAGCTGTATATATCTTTACCAAAAATAACTGCTCATCTTCTAGAAGAGATCGAATGAAATATTATCTGAGTTGGATGTGTTTCATCCTAGCATTAAAAGTAGTGTTTTTAGTAAAATGAATTGCACTCATATTGTCAATATAGAGTTTTCCAATCTCCTGCACCTTGTCCAATTCTTCCATGAAGTTTTTCCTTGATAGCCTCAGTGATAGCAATATATCTGGCCTTTATAGTGGAAAGTGCGACAATCTTCTGCAACCTAGAAACCCAACTCGCTGTTGTGTTCCCCTATGTGGAGATATACCCTGTTGTGCTTCTACTATCCACATCTCCTACCGGATCTAAATATACAAATCTTCGTAGATTGATCTCAGCACTTCCATAGCAAAGCGCCTGGTTGATCGTTCCTCTCAAATACCTGATAATCCACTTTTTTTACTCTCAGTGATGTTTGCTTGGATTGTCCATGTACATATTGACTTCTCCCACGGTACATGCAATAGTCTGGTTGCACTTAAATTCTTCATCTCAAACTCACTTGATAATTGTTTCTCCAAATCCTCAATTTTTTTTTCATATATGCCCATGCAATCATCATGTCATCCATATACAAAAGAAGCAAAATATAATAGTTACCAAAGTGTTTGATAAAACAATAGCGGTATGCGTGACACTTCATGTACCCATTGTCTGACATGAACCTGTCAAACCTCTTGTACCAATGTCACAGGGCCTGCTTCAAGCCATAAAGATTCTTCTTCATTATGCAGGTCAAACCTTCTTTGCATGGAACCTTGTAACCTTGTTGTTGCACCATGTATAGCTTCTCCTCCATATTTCCATGTAAGAAAGTTGTTTTTACGTCCATCTGCTTCAAATGTAGTTCTTCCTCTGCTACCAGACTCAACATAACCCTTAAAATCATCATCTTCAACACTGGGGAGAAGATCTTTGTGTAATCCACTCCTTCCTTATGTTGGAAACCCTTCATAACAAGCCTTGACTTGTAGCGCTTTCTACCATCTGACACCTCTTTCAGCTTGTTGACCCACTTGTTGTTCAATGTTCTTTTGTCATTTGGTAACACAATCAAATCCCAAGTCTTATTTGACTCCAAAGATTGCATTTCTTCATTCATGGAGAGCTAAAGCACTCAAGTTCACTACTATCAATTAATAACAAAAATTGTAAAGAAAAAAAATATTATTGTATGGGTTACTTAACTCTGTTGGATCTTCTAACTTATGTAGCAAGTGACTGAGGAACTTTCAGTTCTCCTTCTGGTTGAGCACTTATTCTTTCTCCATTTTCCTGATCACAGTATCATCAATCTCCACATCTCTGGAATCTTAAGAAGTAGTTGACGGACTGCCCTGAGTTCATCTCCATTTCATTGAAAGTGATGTCCCTACTTCTGATGAATTTTTTCTTCTAATAATCTCAGAACTTGTACCAAAACTCATCTGAGTCTTATCCAATAATGGTGCATTTGAGAGATTTTGAGCTAAGCTTGCTCCTACATCAGCATGCACATATGCAGAACACTCAAATACACTTAAATGTGATAGATATACTTTTTTTCACTCCAGGCTTCTTCAGATAAGCCTTCTTCCAAAGGTACTGATGAAGTATGGTAGATTAGATAAATTAAATTGTTTACTGCTTCAGCCCAAAACTATTTTAGCAAGCTTGTAGGAAATCTCATGCTCCTAGCATGCTCCATGATTGTTTTGTTCATGCACTCTCAGCTACACCGTTCTACTTCAATGTCATTGGGACTGTGAACTTATGCTTCACCCCCTCTCTACCACAAAAATTCTTGAACTTCTAATCATGACACTCACTCTCATTATCTGATCTAAGACACTTCAGCTTCAATCCTGCCTCATTTTCTACGATAGCCTTCTATTTCATAAAAAAACTTCAAACATGTCAGATTTTTACTTTAAGAAGTAAACTCATACATTTCTCGTGTGATCGTCAATGAATGTAACAAAATAGTAAGAACCTTCAATGGACTAAACTAGAGTAGGACCTCATGTGTCAGTATGTCATAACTCCAGTTTCTTTGTTTTCATCACTGACCCGCTCTTAGAGAAAAAAAACTTTTTTATGCTTTCCATAAATACAATCTTCATATAAATTGATATCAAATGATTTCAGACCCTGCAACTTATTCTTTAAAAGTAGGAACTTCATACATTTCTTGCTCATATGACCAAGCCTACGGTGTCACAGACTTGCATCCACCTTTATTCCAGCCACACCAATGAAATTAATTATTTTATTGATCGTATAAAGGGCGCCTTTTATGTTTCCCCGAGCCATCACCAATGCTCCCTTGGTCACCTTCCACAAATCACCTGTGAAAGTAGTCACCAGTTCTGACTTTGACAGCTGACTCAAAAAAATAAGATTCCTCATCAAAATAAGAATATGTTTGACTTCAGCAAGCTTCCAGACCATTCATCAACTTAATATCAAAATCACCCTTTCCTACTATACTGCAAGCCTAGTTATCTCCCAAATAAATTTTTTTTAGATCACTCTGGTTGTTGTTTTTAAATACCCTCTATATTGAGGCAAGCTTGAAAACCTGAATCCACTATCCAAGATTTAGTACTGACTAGGGATACCACCATAGAGTCATTTTAGATTTCACCTATGGAGACATTAGTTGAAAAATTACTTTTTTGTCCTTCACCATCAGCTTTCCTTAGAGCTTGCAGGCCTTCTTGAAATGCCCTTTCTACCACAGCTCCAACATTCTCCTCTGCTTGACTTGGGCTTTCCTTTATTGAACTTGAATCTGCATCTACATGTATTTTTGCCCAGATTTATTCCCTAATTATCAGCATTCAACGTAGAACTTGAAGATTCAACATTTGTTGATTTTATGCAAACTTCATGAATCAACATCAGACCAACAATGTCATCAAAATTCAACTTCAAACTCCCTGAAGAATCACTCAACATTGTTACCAAACCATCTCAACTTTTTGATAAAGAAGATATTATCACTAGTGCTCTAACCTCATCATCAAACTTGATCTCCACAGAACACAACTAGCTTGCCACAGCGTTGAAGCTACTGTCATGTACTACTGCTGAACTGCATTCCACAATCTTCATGTTGAATAATTTTTTCATCAGAAAAGTCGTATTGGAAGCAAAAGGTTTTTCTTACATATTGGTCAGTGCCACCATGAGATCTACCGTAGTTTTCTCATCCACAATGTTGAATGCAACAGATGAGGAAAGTGTCAACCTGATCAAACCTAGTGTCGCTCAATTCAACACTTCTAATTCCCCCATAGGCATAGATCCAAGCTTCTTTGTAATTCTTTGTAGTGGCAAGTATAATTTTTTTCTGATATATCAAATCTTCCACCTGCATCTTTCAGAATGCAAAGTCCTTCCCACTAAACTTCTCCAGCTTGAACCTTGTTTCTTCAGTCATTGCTCTCAATCGAATCGAATCCCTCTCTCTGATACCAATTTGTTAAGAGAACTACTATGAAAGAGTCACCTTTTAATTTTGTCACATAATAAGTTCACATAATTCAAGAAAACTAGAACAAAAAATATAAACACATAATCATAATCAAAGCAATCAGAAAAAACACATAGTAATTTTACATGAAAAAATTCGAGAACGGAAAAAACCTTGGAGTCACGCCGCCACAAATTTCACTATGCAATTCAGAAAGTTTTACAAATGACTCGCACAAATTTCTTATCCATACTCACACGAAGAAACTTATAGGATTTTCACTAACAACCTTCCCTCTCAGATCCGACGCAAAAATGAAGTTGAATCACTGAAATCCACATCTTTGACACTTCTCACCTTCAACGGGATTCCTGTCAAAGAATACAAAAGAAAGAAACAACAAAACTCTCCTTACCACGCTCGAAACCGGCTTAAAAACTGAAATCTCATGTACAAACCGCACCTGACGCTTAGGCGTCCAAACTTAGCACCTAAGCGCCAAGCTCTCGGAATCTTGCCCAGCAAACCGGGTTCTTAGGCACCACATTGCCAGTGCACGGGCTCCAACCTTTCTATTTCCACGTCCTTATGGAACGCTTAAGCGCCCATAGCTAGCGTCTATGCACCAACCTTAATTGTTGCTTGTAACGCTTTGGCTCCACACTACATAACATGTTGTACATATAAAAGTGTATTTCACCTTTTAAAAGTTAAAATAGTGATATTTTTTATGTGATATGAAAGATTTAAGTGGGATAAATGTAATAGGTAAAGCTTCGGTGTTAGATATTGGATAAAGTAGGTGCTAAGTATAAAGTTAACCCATTTTCTTATCACATCTCCACTTGTGTGAAAAATTATGAACCAATAATGTTCGAGTTGCTCGAGTCTAATATATTTATTTCTTTGACTAATTCATGTTTGTTTAAGTTTTTTGGGCACTAGCCCAACCCACTTAGGCTAGTGATTCACTTGTATATACATGAGCATAATGAGAGAGAAAAAATATACATACTTGTACTAGTTTGAGAAGGTCAAATAATGATAAATTTGTTTTAACTTCCAATAATATCTAACAATATATAGATAATATAAAATAATCTTTCATTACTTTAATCATCATCTCTATTTTTTTTATGATTATAGCCGTTAGACTTTGAAAAAAGATTTCAACGGGCAAAAAGTCATTAGAATAACTAGCTATATTGTGAATACTCAAATAATTTTGAAGAGCCAATGGTACAAATAGTCAACTAAGTATGATGATAAAGAATAGACCCGGTCTATGATTGAGTGGCTCAATGTGCCTTTCATACCTAATTTTTATTTTATTTTATGATTTAAATATAAAATAAATTTGGTTAAATTCAAATTTAAGGAATACTTATGTTCATATTATAAAAATTGAATTTGAATTGAGACTTAAATTACAATACAAATAAAAATTTATATACATACCACCTAATGAGATATGTATTTTGGATGTACTTGAATGATAATATCTTGGGTAATTTATATACATACCACAAAATTCTTATATATTTACATGTATAATTCCTAAATTTTCATATTTGCATTTAAAATACTAAAAACTAGGAGCGCAAAAGAGCCGAATTCGAGCAAGCCCAAGGCTGGTGCGTGTTCAACTCGTTCGAATTTTTATTATTCTTATTTGTCTCGTGTTTAAAATAACTCATGAATAGTCTATTCATGTTCGGCTAGATACGTTTAAATTTGAAATTGAGACTTAGATTGTGACTTAAATTACATTATTCAATTGAGACTTAAATTACAATACAAAGAAAATTTAAAGAGTTCTTTGCCACTAGGGCTGTCTAAAAAGCTTGTTGTTCTCGAACAGTTAGTGTTCGGTTCGTCAATGAGTTCGTGTTTGATTCCTTCGATAAGTAAATGAGACGAACGTGAAAATTTTTTTTTCGATTGGTTAGTTAAACGAACCAAACAAGAACAGTGATACGTTCGTTCGTGTTCGAATCATTATTGTTTGAAATATGAATAATTTAAAATAATTCTATATAAAAAAAAAATTATGATATTTAAAAAAAAAATTATAAAGTATAATATATAATAAATTAATAATAATAATATATTAATATACTAGATTAGCATTATACTAATATAGATATTATTTATTTATATAATATAAGTCATATAATTAATATAATATATTATTTACATATATTAATATTAGGGTTGTCAAACTGGCTCGTCGTTCACGAACAGCTCGTGTTCGGCTCGTTCGTTAAGAAACGAACA
>NW_018229910.1:0-1046 GCF_001263595.1 Phalaenopsis equestris | reverse complement strand
CTTATCAGCAGATTATTTTTAATCAGCTTATCAACAGATTATTCAATAAGCTACAACTACCCTAAACAAACCCTACAATACATGTAAAATTTAAAGAGATCTTTGACTCACAAATCTATTAGAAATTTAATAATTACCTGAGAATTTTAGTGAATTTCATTTTTAAATCTTATGTTGTTCATGCGAAGATGGTCTATTATTTCACAATTAATTAAAAAAAAATTATTAATAAATTTTTAATTTATTTCATTCAAAAATCATTTAAATGGAATGGAATACTCCCTCAAAAATATATTTCCACCATTTTGAATCTTGGAACACTAGGATTTAATAATTGAGAAATTTACATACATACCACATAAATCTTATGTATTTACAAATCAAACACGTAAAGTTGGACATTCACATTTATAACATTTTGGTGTTATAAACATATATATGTATGAAAATGTGAATTTGAGTTTCTAAATAGTTAATAATAGTGATATTTTTTGTGATGATAAAGATTTGAAGGATATAAGTGTAAATATCTAAGTTTAGGTGTTAGATATAATAGATAAGAATTATGTGGTGTGATTTTAAGTTGATCAAGACTCCATTTAATATTGATTTGAGGGTATTCAATTTCAACTCAAGTTAGGTCAATTCAAACTGTGCTTTGACTCGATCTAAATATGACTCATTTACTTACTAGAGTTTAATAATTAGAATTAAAAAAATGTGGAATTTTAATATTTACTTATCCTCTAATATATTTATAATAAAAAAACAAAACAAAAAGTGTATATTTACATTAATATGGACATGCATCTACATTTTAATCCAATTTAGACTTTTAGGTTGCATTTGGGGCAACGGTGCGGCGACGCACCGTACTTTGGCGAATTGCATTTTGCCTAATTTTTCAAAAAATTAATGTAGGAAGTTGTGTTTTTGCAATCTGACTTGGCTAAGTGCAATGACTACGAAAAAACTACGGTCTGACTTTTTGAAAATAAAAAAAATTTATAGCATTCATCGCAACTTTTTGAATATCAATTTCTTCT
>NW_018229909.1:0-276 GCF_001263595.1 Phalaenopsis equestris | reverse complement strand
AGTAGTTTTTATTTGAGATTATCGCTAGTTAGTGGCAGTATATTGTTAGTTTATGGTAGTATAAAGCTCTACTACTCTTATTTACCCTTGAATTATCATAAAAATTAGATCCATGAAGAAAAATTGGAACGCATTAGGACCGGAGCGAAACTGTAAAAATTTTGCCTTGGGCGCCGGGTTTTTCCTGAGAGTCCAGACAAAATTAATACAGAAGCTCACTGATGGCACCATCGACCCCGCTGACGGCGAGACCGGTGAATGGACGGTTACTTGGGT
>NW_018229908.1:0-402 GCF_001263595.1 Phalaenopsis equestris | reverse complement strand
TATATTAAGTAGTTAATGTGCAAAATTGAAATATTTTAAACTGTTATAAAATATAGCAAATAGTACACACACTATGGGTTGTACGCAAGTGCACGTATCGCTTCAAGTAATAGAGGAATTTTTAATTAAGCCTTGAATATCGATCCCATGAGGAAGCGAGGAAAGATGTCCTTAGTCAAATTCCAATCTACTACTATTAGCTCTTAGTTTGGAATGTCGATTAAAATGTGTTTTATCAAGCAACTACTCGTAAATGCAAATGTTAAATGTAAGGATATTAACTATTTCTAAATATAAATATTAATTCTAATGATAACCCTTTCTGGATAAGTTGGTTTGGAGAAAATTAAGATGTTACAAACTACCGTTCTTATGTAGCGAATTGGATAATGTAAAGGAATG
>NW_018229907.1:980-5502 GCF_001263595.1 Phalaenopsis equestris | reverse complement strand
TTTATATATATATATATATATATATATATATATATATATATAACTTTGTCAAGCTAACATTTTTAAATTCATTTGCACAAGCAATTTTTTTAGCGCCCTTAGCGCGATGCACATATGAGGAGCTTTGAATATAAAGAGGGGGTCTATCTTCACGACATGTTCAGGGAGACACGAAAGGCATGTTAGCTTTCTCTGTAACTCGAGATGGATGTGTTTGATGAATTGCTTAGAGCCGGGGATACTATGGACTACAAGAAAATGAGTGAGCAGGCCAAGCATAATTGGCATTCTAATTGTCGAGTCATGGTTACCTTCAAGCATTCTGGTGAACAAAGTACAAGAGGTGTTTGGTAAGAATTAGTTTGTCCATTAAATCTTATTGTAAAATAAATATTTAAAAATTATTTTCTTACCTTAACGGAATCTAGAGATGGGACGAGAGCCCATACTACCGAGCTAAATGGGTGTACCTTTAAGCAACAGTCAGGTAAAACATAGGTTGGCAACGATGGAGGGGGGGAGTCAATAAGAAATGAATGGTTTACGTATTGAGTTCACAGGCACATGCATACGACGCTCATTGCTTCATTAGTGCATTCAATGCATCTATTTCTACTGCCAATGAGGATGAGGTTCAAAGGGAGGTTGTTGCATTCATTGCTACTATATAGACAGATTCACTACTAAACTCAGTGAGATGTAATATAAATTGGAGACTAAAATGAAAACGAAATTAGATGCCTTATGACATTGGGCACACAAGATAGGAAATAGTCGGTAGTGGAAGAGGAAGGGGACGTGGAAGGTGATTAGGAATGTTTTATTTATTTTTATGTTAGAAGACATCTTAACATATGATTTTTTTTATATATATAGTTTAATTTGCTGGTTCATTGCATTTCAATTATTTCTGTGTTTAATTTATGTGTCAATTCATATGATTTTAGTTTAATAATTGTTTGAATTGGTAAATTAGATTATGTGACATATAATTGCATATATATCTGTGTTACGATTGCAGTGGAAATTGTAGTGAAACAAAAAACACTTTTTAGTTTCTTTTTATCTGTACAGATTTTCGACGGCCTTTTCACAATCAGGCAACGAGTTTTTGAGAAACTGACGTTCATCGCATTGGTTACTAAACCAACGAATTTAACCAAGGCCTACTGGCACCTATTTTTTCAATAACCGACGGCTGACCAACAGTTATGATTTTGATATAAACGCACGGTCAACACCTATCGGCAATCCTTCGAACACCTGAAGCTGTTAGAAATTTTATCGATCTTTAGATTACCGACAAGCAAAAAAAAAAACACCTATTGTCCTGTCGGCAAGCCGATTCAAAATCAATGGCTTCCTAATAATTTCGACTGGTTTTGACAGTTGAAAAAACTGTTTCAATTTCTTTAGTGTATGATTTGCATAGCACCTTAATTTTCATATTTATATTTATATGAAACTTTGGTCTGTTAAATCTTTACATGAATAGTTGTGTTTCATTTTAAAATGTAGATTTTTTAGTGATAGTTTTTATTTGATATTAAAAATTTGAAAGACATACATGTAAATATTTATTAAACTTTGGGTATTAGATATGAGAATACAAAAGAATTGTATGGTATGCACGTAAATGTCCCTACAATTTTTTGGGAATTTATTTTATTTTATTTTATTTCATCTTTTGACTTGCTCTGTCATATTTGCTTCATGCTAGAATGTCTGCGTTGGCCGAGCTTATGAATTAAGTCTTTTTTAACTTATCT
Source organism: Phalaenopsis equestris (assembly GCF_001263595.1). Classification (NCBI taxonomy): domain Eukaryota; kingdom Viridiplantae; phylum Streptophyta; class Magnoliopsida; order Asparagales; family Orchidaceae; genus Phalaenopsis; species Phalaenopsis equestris. The sequence goes on along the minus strand of NW_018229907.1, from coordinate 3,733 downwards.
GAAGATCCCATGTACACAAATAATGAAAGCTATATTTCCACGGATCAAGAGAAAATTATTTTTGAATAAAAAAATTAAATCAATGGTAAAAATTAAAATAGATTTATTTGTTTTAATTTACATCACAAAAAATTTATTTTTATTTTATTTTCTGTCAAATAGAGAATGTGAAATATAATATAAAGGATGAAGATTTATATAAATGCATGCATTTACATATTCAACAACCAGACTTTAATATTTACATTTCTGGCACATTAGTTATGCGTGAAAAAAATGTATTTCACCTTTTTAAAAATTATTAATAGTAGTATTTTTTATATGATATGAATATTTTGAGTAATATAAATATAAAAATTAAAATTTTGGTGTTGAATATATAGATTTATAAAAATTTTGTTTTATGACGTAATGCGTGCTAGAAAATTCGCGGCGGTAGAGTAACTGACTATTGTCTTAGCGTTGTATGAAAATTCAGCACACACAGATGAAAAAAAAAATTGTGATAACTCTAGAAGTTTTTACATGAAAAACACGTAATGGAAAAACCACGGGGTCTGGCCCAGTTGCGGAATCCACTATTAATTGATGATTACAAAAATCTCTTGTCCCACAGACATGAAATAGTAACTATATTTTTCAGATGACAACATCGACTGACGGCGTCTGATTGGTGGTGATTGATGGTGGTTAGTGCTGGTGGATGACGGTTGGTGGAAGTCAACAACAGTTGGCGGTGGTCGACGACGGTTAGCAGTGGTTGATGACGATTGGCGATGGTCGAAGACGGTCAGCGGTGGTCGTCGGAGGTCGGCGAGGGTCGATGACAGTCGGCGGTGATACTAAGCTGCAAATTTTCTTCAAGGTCTCAGGCTCTCTCTCCCTCAATTTCAGCTCCGTCTCATGTGAGGGGTGGGGTCTATTTATAATGTTCTAGGTGCAATTAATGTTGGAAAATCAACCATTTTGATTAGACAGTCCAGAGAGCTTCCCTCGATCATATAACTTTTAATGGACATTTGAGTGTTTCAATTATGACAAAATTAAGTGGTCTTGGGCTCGTTGGATTCGTCTTGCCAAGACGCTCGATTCTAGTATAAACTTCTTATATTTGACAACTGTTTGACCTTCTAAATATGTCCGAAAATCTTTTAAGTATGGTTCAATGACTTGATCTAGGCTTGATTTAACTCAGATTGGACTAGTTTTTATATCATTAGGTCTATCTCATCGAACCGGTCAGTTTGACTATACGTTTGTAGAAATCGGAGCTCTAGATTATTTTTTATGAAAATTTCAATGTTTTTTGCTCAAAATATCATATCGGGATCTGTGTCATGTCTTGAGATTTGTGTCAGATGATGAAAATTTGTTGGCGGTGTATCAGTACTTAAATATTTAGTGTGAAGACTATCTTCTACATACTACATATGTAATTCATTCATAAAATATGCCGATAAAGAGCTAAGTTACACCCAAACAAGCAATGAAAAATTATTAAAGAATTATACGCGGAGTGGTTGAAATGTATAATGTAACAAGTATTAGTCTAGAAGAACTATTAAAGAATAAAATTCATCAAGTTAAAGAAGTGAAACTAATAGAGCTTATGACCTAATCATAACTTCATTTAATTTTATTATTATTTTGTATCTTAAGTAAAACATTTTAGATAATATTTATCAATAATTACAAAGAAGGACAAGACATCTTAAATATGATGCATTTAATATCACTATACATCAACTACCAAAAAAACTTCTCCGAAATTTAAGAAAAGATTGACAATATTCCTATTTCAGAGGTTGAAATTATTTCGTGGCAAATTAGATATACATATTACATATATGATTGCTTTCATTATAAAAATTTTGTCATAAGAAAATTAATTTTATCTCATTTTATTGATCATTTTATTAGAGTGATATTGATGCTACTAGCTTGGACAGCAATAAATGAGCATACATTTTATGTTAGGAAGATTGTTATGAAAACATTATGAAATAAAATGACATAATTTAAGCCGCACATTCAAAATAACAAAAATATATAAAAAAAAAATTTATTTTATTTTATCATTTTTTCATGTCTATTTTTATTTCATTTTATCTATTTGTTTACTTTGGTTTTAAAAAAAATATTTTGGATTTATTTTAGTTGATTTTTTATTTCACCCCCGATTAGTTTAAATTTTGGTTCCGCAAATTCTTTTGTATTTACAAATTTAATAACTAAATTTTAATTTTCACATACATCGATAACATGTTATCTATGCATAAAAATGCGTGTATTTCACATTTTAATAGTTAAAATGGTAACATATTTATATGATATGAAAGAATTAAGCGGTATAAATGTAAAAGTTAAGTTTTAGGTGTTAGATATTTAAATTCATAAGAACTGGGAGATATGTTTGTAAATGTCCCCAATGATAGTCAAAATATAGTCGAGCAACAAAGCCATCTAAAATTTATGACCAAAAGAAGGTATTTTGTATGATGATTGTCAAAATATAGTCCAACAACATAGCCATCAAAAATTTATGACCCAAAGAAGGTATTTTGTATGATGATGATAATTTAATTTGTTAAGTATGACTCGTATACCAGATAAGAGACAGGTGGTTGAGCGGAACGGAGCAAACCAACGGAGTGGAGCGGAAGCATCTGTCCAATCGGGAGAGTTTCATTAAGTGAGTTGCGTGCGCTGTGGAACACCGCCGCAATACAGTATATGACTAATTTTGTAATTAC
>NW_018229907.1:0-798 GCF_001263595.1 Phalaenopsis equestris | reverse complement strand
TATATATATATATATTGTATTTGGTTTGTACTGTTTTTTGTTAAATTGAAAAAGCCGCCGCCACTATTCGCTCCTGATGATATAGGCATCTTGTCGAACCCCATTAAATCTCTGTATTTGATCTTGATTTTTAGGTTCTTGATTCTTACCTTTCTTTGTCATAAACTCAACATAATTAATGAGATATGGAGGCAAGAGGAGTAGATGAATGGAGGCTCAAACTCATTTAACTCGAACATAATAATGAAGGCATGAATCATTAAGCCACTGCTCGCTCAGTTCATAAATTCCATGTCCCAAATCAAGGCGACGATTACGTTAAATCATTTGACACTTAATTAAAATTCCATTCTTCTATTGCTTTCATGTGGGTCAGATTTTCCATTTTCAATTACTATGCGCCAAAAAAAAAAGTCAAAAAAGCTAAAATAATAGCTAAATTGTCTCTTTTCTTTATAACTTTTGAGAAGATTAAGACTATCATATACCAGCAATTTCCATGCAAATCATAATTAATATGTCTATGTTGAGGGGAAAAAAATTTGAATCAGGTGGCCGGCCATAAATAAATCTGTTCAGATGGATTTAATCAAGAGCACAAATCTTCTATTATTAAGGTTGTTAAAATGTGATTTATGTTTGATTTATTAAGTAGTTTGTATTGGATTCATCCGTTAAGAAAATGAGCTGAACATAAAAAAAAAATTTTGCACTCAATATATTAACAATCCGATCACCTATAAAGATTTGTTTGTTCGTTTTCGGCTAATTTTGACTCAAAAATATTAAATTATATAT
>NW_018229906.1:0-284 GCF_001263595.1 Phalaenopsis equestris | reverse complement strand
TACACTAATGAAACCTCTCTAACCTCCAAGGCCTCGAGACTCTCTCAATTTTTGGACAAATGTTCTTTTAAAGTTATGAATGATCTTTCCAAAGAGTTGCCTAAGCATCTCTTCAAAATTTGGCCTTATCCAAAGCTTGAGTAGGCATAACCGCCGATCTCGCCGTCGGTGGCCTCGAGGGTGCCGTCGGCGGGCTTCTGAAGAATTTTAACCTGTAGTCTCGTTAGAAACTCGCCGTCGGTGGGGTCAAGGGCGCCGTCAGCGGCCTAGTTCAATTCTCCACA
>NW_018229905.1:0-4001 GCF_001263595.1 Phalaenopsis equestris | reverse complement strand
CTTAAAGATGTCATCAATAGGAAGTAGTTTGAACAACAGTCTCCATGTAAAAAAAATTGTGATGTTTCAAGATTGAATTCTAGATTTTATCTCCTCGTTGATTATGGATTGAGTGTAATTTGCATGTTATTATCTTGGAAAGTGAATGGATCAATTTGATTCTAATCTCAATAGCTTTCTTTCTATCATAGGGAATGTTGGAAATGGTACCAACCAAGCCTTTATCAACCAACTGAGTTAGTTTTTGCTTATCCCAACTACTCTCAACCCAAACATAAAAAAATTTTAGGTTGTCAAAAGAATTATGTTGGAGCGAATCCTTCAAGGGACCCAGAAGTGACCAATGATCAAGCCAATAGTTTAAATATCTCTTCCCAATCTCCCAAACAATGAAATCTTCAGCCTTACTCCTGATTATCAACAATTCTTTTCACAAGATAGAGCCTCTAACTTTGGAGTTACAAATATGAGGGTGTGATTTCCTGAAATACTTGAGTCGTTAAATTAACCCATAATCCTATGTTAGCCTTGAGTTTAATCCAAAGCTTAAAAAAATTTATCTTCATCGTGTGATTGAAGGATTTGAATCCCAACCCATAATCATACGTGAGTTCACATCAGGTTTGCATAACTTGCTCCATGAGGTTCAGTAAAAACTTTCTCATGCATAATCCATAACTTCCTATATGAGGTTCACAGACCCACATCATAGGTCCGTTATTTAAAAAATAATAATAATAATTGACATTTTTTATTCGTGAATTTTTCGCTTTATTTTTAAGCTACATATTTTAGGTCATATGTGAGGCCACCACTTTTAAATTGTAACCCGCTTTCTTGTGACGCGCTTTAAATCCCTTGGATCCTTAAGACGGGGTTGGTGTGGCGACCCTGTCAAAGTCATATGGTAGCCGAAGACTTGATCTTGTGCACTTAGGTACTAGGTTATTACACTTTTCGTTATATTGTGTATTAGGCTAGGATTTAGGGTGCTGAGTAGCCTTTTTATGTCTGGCTATTTTCTTTATTGGTTGCCCTAGCCAGACACCCTTTTTGCTTTGTCTTTTTTGTGTGATTGCATGCTTGATATGCATGGTAGCGTGCTACAATGTTCTTCTGCAGGGAGTCATTTCTTTATATGCACACACATAAATACTTTTAAAAGGGGGGCATGTAATGATTTATACTAACCCTTTTGCTAGCAGGTGTTGCTTAGCTCCCCCGCCAAGCACAGCTCAATATACGTTGCAGGGCCTTCCTGCTGGCATTTGTTTTAATGCAAGTTGAGTCATTTTCTCTTTTCCTATGTACCTTTAGTGTTTAGGAGAGTCCTATAGTAGAAATAAGATATGAGCACGATTTTTGTGGCATTTGGCACAAGAACCATATGATGGGGACCAGAAGCAGATGCTCATGATATCTAAATTCTGCATCGCATATTGATGTATAGAATTATGATCAGACATGTATATGCAAAGTTCGATCTTCTTTTTCTTTTCTAGGATATGTTGCCGACCCAGCGACACTCAGCCTTTTATTAAATTATTCGGCTTGTTTTATGTCTTGTTGCTTGCATGCATGTTTGAATTGCTTCATTGTTTATTTCTATGGTTTGTCAAGGAATCATGATGCAACGTAGGCTCTTTAGAATTTAAAATTCTAAAATTTTCTACATAAAATCCTAATAAAATATTCAAGGTAAATAAATTTTTAAGATTAAAATAGTCAAGACTTTAAAATTTACAAGTTTTACTTTCCTGCATAGAATTTGTCGGATTTTAAATGTGTTGCATGCATGAATATATACCCAATCATGATTAAATAAGCATACATTTTATATATAGGTGGTTGTCTAGTGCGCCTAAGATGTTAGAAGGCTCCCTAACCCAGACGGGGTGTAAGTCCTTTTGTTTTGAGCTTTTTAAGCTTTGTAGTTAAACCTCCTTTTCTCTTCCTTACCTGAGGCATCATTTCCACTTTGGCGGGTACAAGTCTCACCTCTTGGAGCTCCAGCCGATAGTCATAGGATAGAGTTCTGTTCCTGTGACCTTAGGGCTACCGAGGTTCTCATGGACGACGCAATTCACGGATTGTTGGCTGAAAATCTCAGGACATGTTGGGTCGACTACTTTCACGACCAGGTAGGCTTAAGATCATAGTAGCTATGTATGATGGGTCTGCGGTACCTCGACCTAGTTATCTCTACCTTCTAGGATTACTCTACCTCCCTATTGTTGAGCTTTTTGAGCCCTGTTGCTCTTTGACTTCGTCAATATCATCTTGAAGACCCGATGTCGATGAGTTGTCGCCCGTTTGGGATACGATGATTTGTCCTCTGCCCTTATGACTTGGTTGTGCTTTGACTTATTGAGATATCCCCATCAAGATGATTTAGGTTATTCCGTGGGCTCTTTATGTCGATGAGTCGCTACCCATTCAGGATGTGAGAGACTTGTTCTCTGCTCGATGACTTAGCATGAGCTTTGAAACATCAGGACTTCCCCATACGAAATAACCTTCCTTTGATGAATGAAAAGGAGAAAAAAGGAACGAAAACAACAGGGGAAGGATAAAGAGAGGGAGTGAAATAGAGAAAGGATTGCCCCGTTAGCGGGGCAAAGAGGGTGGTCCCCGGGCTCGGCGACCCCTATTATTCCACACAAGTTTGTTTACAAATGAGGGAGAAGGGGAGCAAGCCATTTACATGAGGGGGGAGAGAGAGAGAGCATAAATGACCCCTTTTACATGTCAAGGGTTCTCTATTTATAAAGAAAAAAGTGGGGAGAGGGAAATTACATTTATGCCCTTGTTTAAAAGGTAGATGTGAGGGGTATTTTGGTCATTTCCTTGCTTGGACCGGTCCTCATATATATACACCCACACACACACACACACACATATATATATATATATATAGTGGTATCAATGAAAATTTTTTGACATAAGTGACTGACCTTGCAAGTCCGCGATTGTTGGTTTGTCTCTGGCAGCGGCGATCTTTTAATCTCGATAAGGTCGTATTTTTGGGTTATAAATTAAGCAAATCAAATATTTAATAATATTATTAGATTATCTAAAGATCCATGGCATGCTTAAATTGAATTATCTTATTTTTTTATTTAATATTAATATTGTATTTAAATATTTTTGTATTTTTCCTCTTTATTTGTCACATCTTCTCTTTTTCATCTCATTCTTTTTTTCTTCTTTTCTTAGCTTCTTTTTTTGTGTTTCTCTATCTTGGGTCTTCTCCAATTCAGAAGGTTTTTCGTCTTGTTTGTGACACGCTCCACACTCATCGTACTTTTTAGGATGTTGAATATAAATCTGTCTTTTGGATCATGCCTAAGGAATAGAGCCAGATTTCGGGGGAAGGAGAATAAGAGGGAGGGAAAGAAATAGAGAAAGGATTGCCTTGTCTGAATTGGTCGTTCATCAAAGGAATGATTGGTCATTTTTTTAAAAATGACTGAATGGTCATTTTTCTCTATGTTAAATGTTACCCTTTATTAACATTTCTCCTAAACCCTAATAAAGAAATGGATACCCCTGTTAACATCTAAACTAATAGGAGGACTGATCCAAGTATGTAAAGAAAAATGACCATCACATTAATAACTTTTTATTTCTTCATATGGCCTCTATTATTCTACATAAGTTTGGTTATGAGGGAGGGGAAAGGGGAGCAAGCTCTTTACATTAGGGGGGAGAGAAAGAGATATCTTAAATGACTCCTTTTACATGTTAATGGGTCCTCTATTTATAAAGAAATAAAGAGGGGAGAGTGAGATTACATTTATGCAACTATTTAAAGGGAGCAATAAGGGGTGTTTTGGTCTTTTCCTTGCTTGGATCAGTCCTCCTGGAGCACCCGCAGTTGGAATCGTTGGCGTCCAGTGGCCAGCCTAGGTGGTCGGATGGTGAATGTGATGGATTGGGTTGTATGCACATAAACACCCCCTTTAAACTATATGCAAGTATGTATTTATGTATGTATATAT
>NW_018229904.1:0-318 GCF_001263595.1 Phalaenopsis equestris | reverse complement strand
AACACTCTGATAACTATGGGTTGTCTCCCACAAAACTCTTGGTTTTACTTAGTCAGCGTGACATAACTAGTGCTTATTCTGGTTGACCCAACATCATTCCATCATTAAGTTTATGTCGATCCCCTATTAAATAAGGTTTTATTCTATGTCCATTAACCTTAGATATTTTCTCAGACTTAGGATCTTTAATATCCACAGCTCCATAAGGATAAACTTTTATCATAACAAATGGGCCAATCCACCTGGACTTAATATTGCTTGGAAACAATCTTAACCTTGCAAAATATAGAAAAACTTGTTGCCCTGGTTGAAAATTTT
>NW_018229903.1:0-331 GCF_001263595.1 Phalaenopsis equestris | reverse complement strand
GAAAATGTTGATTTTGTTGAAGAAGATTTGTAGGGGTTTATGGGGTTTTGTGCAGAAGGTGAAATTTTACGGGGATGTGAAAAGAGTTATTGCAGATAAAGATGGTTCTACTACACGCACAAAGAGTAAGAAACTTTAAAAGCGAGGGAAATCCACTTAACAGATTCATTTTCTTTTCTTGTTGTTTTCATCACATTTAATTTTTTAAAAATATGTCCTTAAAATTTTAATTTTAATTGGTTGATTTTGAAAAGAAAATTGTTTTGTTATTTATAAAAAAAATTATTTAAATTTAATTATTGTTAAAGGTTTGTTGTTTCATTCTTCGTTC
>NW_018229902.1:42178-47274 GCF_001263595.1 Phalaenopsis equestris | reverse complement strand
AGTTTTCTAAACCTCAACCAAAAATGAGGTCAACATATCCATTTAGATTGTCATTTCTAATCCAGTGATTAAGGCTTCATACTTTGCTTAATTGTTAGTGCACGGCTCTGTCAAGTGGTATGAGAACCTCATCATACCCTTATCTGGCATGATAAAGATGAAACGAATCCCTGCTTTGCCTGGTATAACTGTGCCTGATCCTTTGTCTTTTCTGGCTGACGAAGCGCCATCAAAGTACATCTCCCAGCGTTGTGCACTGAATAATTCCATTGGTAATATTTGCTCGTCTGGAAACTCATCGTTGAGAGAGGACCCAAATGGCAGCGGGTGTGCAGCTAGAAATTCTGCTTGTATGTGTTCCTTGATAGCACGGAGGGGAACAAAAGTTATATCAAATCGCAATAAGATCATTGACTATCTTGCTAAATGTCCGGAGAGTGTTGGTAAGGTCATCAGATATTGCAATGGATTAACTTTCGAGATTAGGGTAATGCTATGAAAATGCATGTAATGTCTAAGCTTTTGGGAGGCAAAAATTAACGCCAGACAATGCTTCTCAATAGATCTCTGTCGGTATTAGGCTTGACTCACGTAATAGAGCACATTTTCTTTACCCTCATCATTGACTTGGGCTAAGAGGGCTCCGAGAGAGTGATCTAAAGCCGCGGTATAAAGTATCAACCGTTTCCCTGGGATAGGGGCTGCCAAGACAGGAGGTGTCATTAAATATTGCTTAACATCCTCGAAAGCTTGTTGGCATTTTTATTCCCAAATAAATTTGGAATCCTTTTTAATTAATGCCGAGAAAGGTTGACACCTACCTGAGAGGTTAGAAATAAAGCGTCTCAGATATGCCAACTTCCCTTAGAAGGAACGTAGTTGTTTCAAGGTTTTAGGGGGAGGCATTTTCAAGATAACTTTAATCTTATCCGGGTCGATCTCAATTCCTCGATGATGGACAACAATTCCTAGATATTTCCTGGAAGTAATGCTAAAGGCGCACTTTAAGGGATTCATTTTAAGGTCATATTATCGTAACCGTTCAAACAAGATCCTCAAATTGTACTAATGGTCTATTTTTTGTTTACTTTTGATGACCAAATCATCCACGTAGCATTCTACTTGGTTGTGAATGAGGTCGTCAAAAATCTTCGTCATCGGCGTTCTTTAAGCAGAACGACATCACTGTGTAGCAGAAAATTTCAATCGGTGTTCTGAAGGCTGTAAGTGCTACATCCTTGGGAGCCATCTTGATTTGGTTGTACTCCGACGATCCGTCCATGATGCATCCGTCCATAAAGGAGAAAATTTCATGTGTTGAATCGATATCCACCATCATCTCTGGTATAGGTAGTGGAAACTCATCTTTTGGATATGCCTTGTTCAAATCTCAAAAGTCAACACAAACACAGATCTATCTGTTTTACTTCTTAACAGGTACAATGTTAGCTAACCATGTGGGGTATTTTTCTTCTTTTATAAAGTTGGCATCTATTAATTTATTTACCTTGGCGATGACTTATTGTTCTATTTTGTGGTACATTCTTCTAGGAGCTTATTTTACTGTGGTTATACTCTGATCCACCCAAGTTTATGGACTGAAACCTATGCTGACGGTCCTTACATTTCATCGTAGCTTCATGGGAAGCAATCTTTGAATTCCGTTAATAGTTTAATCAATTCTGCAGATTCTTTGTCATTAAATAGAGAGCTTATAAATGTAGGTCCGGGTCGTTCTTCAATCCTGAGGTTAATCTCTTTCAATTCATCAACGGTAGATTTAATTTCTTCCTTAAATTCCGGCGGAGCATCTTCTATCGGTTGATCAGTAGAGTCATCCTCTATATCAAGACAATCCTCTTCTGATTCACCAGTAACAACCATGGAAAATTTAGAATCATTGACTGGTCCGACTATACAAAATTTGAGACCCTCTTTTGAATTTGGAGTTTGACTTTTACAATTCCGTAATTTTTTAAAAAGTTGAAATTTATCTTTTAGCATTTGTTTTGGTAAGTGTCCCTGTTGAATTAACTTTTGAACACAAGGCGAGAAGTAACCAAAAGGCAATTCCATTAATTCATTAGAATCATCATCCAAATTTACATGTTTTAAAATTTCAGTAGAGGTAGAAACACGGTAAAATTTGATCAGCTTTGAACCAACACTATGGACTTCCTTGACTTCTAAACTCTCGATCTTTTGAGGGCGAATTAGAGTGAGGGTCATAACATTCACATAGTGGTTTATCCGATCATAGATTGTTTTGTATTCATTCTTTTCTGTATCTTCTAGGGATATCTCGTACTGAGGTCTCTTCCGTCTTGTCATCATTATCTCTGTCTTCCAACTGTCTTCCTCACCAATGTTGATAGTTGGCCTAGTTTGTTCAACAAGTTCTTTCCTCGTCCACGTCCCCGGCCTCGACCTCGGGTGCGTGTGGGTGTGCGAACTAAAAGAACCTTCACCAACTCGTTGTAAGGGAGTGGTGAAAGATCGTTGAAGCAGAGTTGAATGGCATCCTCTTTGTGATTCTTTTGAATCTTCATCTTTGTTTGTGATAACTTCACGAGAGAAGACAGTCTTCTTTGAAGGCGCGTAGTAGGCATCATCTTCATGGATACCAACTTCATGCACTGAAAATATTTGTAGGTCTCCCTTGATGCAATTTTCTTGACCATCTTTGCGGTATTTGATGCACTGGTGTAGAGATGATGAAACCATATTGTGCTCATGAATCCACGGTCAAGCCAATAGAGCGTTAAAAGAGGTCCCGACATCAATGATATGAACTTTAGAGGTTGTCACGAGTTCTCCAACCTTCATAAGTAATGTAATTGATCTTGATCCTGATCCGAGGGCTCTTTCTCCCTTTTGATTGAATCCTCTTAACATCATCTTATCGGCCATAAGCTCTTGAGCTTCAATATCCATATAGGCCAATGTCCATAGGCTCATCAAGTTAAGAGGTGCTCTAGGATCCACTAATACTACTAATCTAGGATCCACTAATACTCTGGACAACACAAATCTGCCGATGTTAACAAAGATGTAGAGTGGACGATTGTGGTCGGCGATACCGAGCAACAAGAATTCATCTTTGAAGGTTACCCCGGGCTGTTCTTTCAATGAACAAACTTCATCTAAGGATGTGCTGGCCAACTAAGCTAAACAAATTTTTTGGTCAAGCAAAGCTATAATTAGAGACTCTTTCATCTCCTTTGTTGTATGATCCTCCGATTTTATCTTGATCATGTGGTTCTTCCACTGGTGGAGCTGGGGGTATCTCTTCTCGAGTCATTATATGTTTTCCTTTATCTGTTGGAGCTGTTCTTGGTGGTAACACTTTTTCGCTCCTTAAGTTAACTTCTATGATTTCTTCTTCTTGAGATATCATTGTTGAATCTTCCGGTGTCTTTTCCTCTTCATCGGAAAGATCTAAATTGATGGAAAGCGGTGTATCATGATGCTCGAGAATTGGCTCCTCGTTATTGGTGCTGCCGTAAGCAGTATTATTGATGTCTTCATTAGACTTGTCAACGAGTTCATTGGACTCGAGTACGATTTAAGGATCATTTTTGGGATCGAGATTGAAGCTAGATTGGTCATAATCAGTTATGTTATCATCAAAAACAGTTAAAACATAGCCAAAATCACAATCAATATATTCATAAGATCCCAGAGGGACAAAAAGATAATCATACAAAGTCAAGGGTTCAAGGATTTTCTTCCCCGAATCTGAGAAAACCAATCTAGTAGAGGCAACCTCTATCCTACCCCCGTGCTATCAAGCTTTGTCGTGACACTTTTCTTCTTTATCTTTGTCCTTGATGATGATGGCTCTCCTGACGAAACCTTCATCTCGGGCTTGGTATGTTGCGGACTCTGAATGGAGGCTTGTTATGATGCAGATTGGATGTTGTTCAGTATCTTCTTGGATGATCTACTCCAGACCTCATTCCATCCTTCTTTGGTATTCGTTGAAGCTTGTTTCAATGAATCCTGTATGAGGTTAAGGACCCTCTTGAGTTCATCACAAGTTGTACTCCATCCATCTCTTCCAGTATACGGATCGATTGGGGAGATTGGATTGGATGAAATCATATTTATGGAACCTTTTTCAGGTTCTTTTAAATATTCTTTCAGGATTGTTATGTTCTCTTCTTTAAGGTTCCTCTCAAGCCAGTCTTTAAAGATGAAGCATTTTTCTATAGTGTGCCCGAGCAACCGGTGGTATGGGCAATAATTTGGTTCATTTTTCTTATCTACTTCTTCGGGCTTCTTTGGCTCTGGTAGTTTGAATTCTGGCTTCTTCATTAGACTCCTGAATGCTTTAGTTACAGCTTCATCCTTAAAAGAATACACAATTTTCTTTCGCTCCGACAAGGATATTCTATTATCCTCTGTTCGAGGTAATCCCTCTTGAGGCGGCCGCTGGCTGGATTAACTATTTTGTTTCTGAGAATACTGTGACGATGACGAAGAATGGCGATGCTCTTCTGCATATATCTTTATCGACTACTTTCTTTTGTCGACGGTCGCTACTACTCTTGATTTCTTTTTGAACACTCTGGTCACCTTAGCTTTTTCATGTGGCTCCATGTGCTTTATTTTTTCTTGAAGACTGCTAGCTTTACTGAGTAGCTTCTCGAAGGTTTTGATGGTGAGTCCCTTAAGCATGAAAGCTACTGGCCCATGAATGCGCATGAGTAGAATTTCAATCGCATGATGTTCTTGTAGCTGAGGTTCACATTTCATGCTAAGGTTTTTCCACCTCAAAATATAGTCTACCAAAGTTTCGCTAGGCTTTTGTTTTTCCATCATGAGCTCTCCAATAGACACATGGTGTTGTGCCCCGGAAAATCTTTTTACAAACAGTTGTTTTAATTTAGAAAATATTTTAACTGACCCGTTGGGTAAGTCAGCATACCAGTCGAAAGCAATTCCTGACAAGCTGCTGAGGAATTGCTGGCAGAGTAGTGCTTCATTATTTCTTGTGTTGCCACAGATGGCTCGAAAATGTGCTAGATACTGTCTGGGATTTCCAGTCCCATCGAATATCTTGAAGTTTGGGGCCACAAAACCCTTAGGGAAAG
>NW_018229902.1:38652-42168 GCF_001263595.1 Phalaenopsis equestris | reverse complement strand
CATCAAACTCCTCCGGGTAAGGTCTACCCTTCAAAATTGATGCACCGCCCTTGGATTGGGCTAAGGTGTCCCGCACTTGTTCAACCATTTGCTTAAACACTTTTTCTGTCATGGCACTTGATGGAGAATCTTATTTTTTTTTGTTTTTTTTTTTTTTTTTTGTTGATTTAGCCTCTCTTCTTTCATCTATAATGTGTATGATTTTTGGTTGATTAATTTCTCGAGAAGCCAATGACAATGACGCTTGTGATTGACCCTGAATGGTGGCCATGACGATCATAGCTGCAGTCATCTCTTCTAATCTTTTCAACAGGAAACTAACGTGCTCATCCCTTAGGAGGATAACCTTGCGCAACTCATCTACGGCGTTCTCTTCGGTGTGAGGTTGAGCCTCGCGCGTAGATGTGGAGGCTCTGGTTTCGATTACATGGACTTCCCTTGAATCCTTCGCCCCGTACTCCTTACTTCCATGAAATCCTTCTCCAAGTAATCATTGTAATCAAAATTTTCATTGTCGCTATCGACGAAAGCTAACTATTCTCGAGCTAACTAAGAAATCTCGATCCTGAGTTTCTCAACTTTCTCTTCAATTATTGATTACTTGATCTCTTTAAGATCTGTAGGACCCTGATGGTCATCCTCTACTTGTTCTTCCATCTCACTGGCTATTGTTGTGACGATAACAGATATCTCAGATCCTGGTTTCATTTCTTGTTGTGCAGGCTCACTGGACTGTATTGGTGCAGCGACCTTGTGTTCCCATACCTTTTTCTTTTTTAAAGATGATGTCTCAATACTGATCTTAGCAGAAACATTGGTATGTCGAGGTAAAGTATGCTCCCCATAGTGAGCAGAAACATTGGTATGTCGAGGGAAAGTATGCTCCCCATAGTCTTACCTTTGGGATTGTAGGAATATCTCCATAATGAGTGACAGGTAAAATCTTCGGACCCAGTCTCAACTTACCCGGTCAACGACCAACGGTCCTGGTGGCAGTATAATCAGTAGTAATCACTGCGGTATCAACTCTGTTCGCTAAACGGAAGCAAACAGGAATGCGAGTAGGTGGCACTCCAGCTGTCTTATGAGATTGTCTGGCAGATTTGACGCCCTTCAAAATTACCTTCTGCATACGAGGATAAATTGCATAATTGCATCTCCCACTCGTTTAAGTAACTCACTAACTGAATATCCTTCTTTGGTAGCAAACCTTCTCAAGCCTTCTGAAAACTGCACTAACTCGAGTGATAAGAAAGATAACTTCTTCCTCTCCTCACTTTGTCCATGAAGTGACGGTAATGGGGCAGCGATCCTTTGGATATTCTCATATCCCTTAGTATCTGTCAGAGGATGGAATCTACTTCCTCGCAAGAGTGGATGGGATAAATTTCTAGTAACACTTTTTTCAACTTGCTGAGGCTCCTCTTTAACGGGTGTCTCTTTGGGAGCCTAGGCTTTAATGGCCCTCTAAACTTTTCTATTGCGGTTCCTCCTTTGAGTTTGGGTCAGCGGTATAGTCCTCTAACTTGATCCAATCTCAAACATAGGTGGTAGGATGATTAATATTTTAGTTGGATCCTCAATAATCATCACTTCTTTCCCCTTAGCTGCCGCGGGGCTAGCATGTTTAGCGGGTACCGCGATAGCAGCAGCTTTAGACTTTTTGCAAGTAGGGAAGTCTTGAAGGCAGTTCAGATTGAATTCTGCAGATGGCTCCTGCATTTCTGGAGAGGCGATCTTCATTACTACAAACGGGGCTTTCCCGAGGATGACCTCGAGATCTTCAAATCCAGCTCTAAACTTGATGGTGGGAGCGGCGCGTCTGTCCATTGGCAGGTTGCAGGAAAAGGTCAGCGTTGGGTAAGTCATTGCAGCGGGCTTGAAAATAGAAAGTTTCAGGGTTAGCTATATGGCTAAAACCTAGTAATTTTTAGTGCAAGCACTGAAAGTAGAGGTTGATCTGTAGACCGGGTGGGTCTTAATTTATGGGTATTTTAACATCTTTGTTAAGAAAAAGTGTAAAACTTAATTAATATAAGAAAATTTCAAAGTGTGCGCATCACAATACAATTTAGTTTAATTTATGAAATAGCAAATCAAATTTGGAAGGGAGATGTGAAGTGTTTTAGGACCCAGTGCGGGACCTATTTAGTGGCAGGAAATGCCCAGGTGGAACTAGTCCACCGACACACCTGTTGGGGGTCCGACCCCACATGAAAATTTAAAGAGTTATTAATGGCCTTTTGAACCCCTCTGTTCAAAGATGGTTGAACAGCTAGTCCTGAAGTCCAAGGAGTTGGCTGTACCTTCCCAAGACAGAAATGGGTAAAGTATGCTAACAGAAAAAGGGTAATTTAGTCCAAGAGGGACATGAACACATTAGCAATGCATGAAAATAATATTTTTGAATTTGTATAGAGAGAAAAGCTTGTCCGCAGTGGATTCGCTAGAAGCTGCCGACACCATTTTTGGTTGGAGAGTTGCCCGTAAGAAGTTGTCGGCCACTGGAATCAAAATCCCGTTAACTAAGAGATGAGAAATTGAAGGACTAAGGCGACAATAATAGAAAGAAACAAAATAAGTATACAAGAAGCCTTCATAAAGTGAACTTTTGCATTGGTAGTTCCAAACACAAGTCTGAAGTGAGATCAATTTGGTATTCTTTAACGACAAAACTATGAAGGATACTTTTCAAAAGATAACTACCAGTGAATTCAAGTTGATATATCTATTATAGATTTCACATCCTTCTAAAAGGGTAAGCCCCTATAGTTAATTACATCTTAAATATTCAAAAGCATCTTAAATGACCAAAGTAACTTAAGAAAACTCTCGATAAAAGTCAAGAAATATTATCTTTAAGGAATTTCAAAGGGCGGGACTCTTCAATGAGATTGGACGTAGAGGTGTGAAAGGGGATTGGTTCAAATTTGGAGCATTTTTTTGTAGAATCCAAAAGAGGAAGAACTAGGAGATTTCATGGATCTAGAGGAGAACCTCGATGACTTCCGAAGCTATCCTAATGTTTAGCTTCAGTTTTGAGGAGAAATATTTATATGTTTCATCCTGCCAAATTTATTAGTTAGGGCTTACATTCATGTGAAACTATGACATAAATAGCCTGGAAGATGTGAGGATTTATGACGTGACAAACGACAACCTCAAAATTCTAAGACGAGTTAGGGCCTATATTGTTGGGGAGAAAACTCCACTGGTCTCTTTTGCTTGCTATCTCCTTGGGTGTCAGAAGTGGCTGATAAGCAAGCAACCTCAAAGTCCTTTGGCTTTGTTATTTAAATCTAAGGAAGAAAGATTGGTTTAGCTGGGGAAGACAGGTTTTGCAGTTGAAGATGGCCGTGATGCCCACCATGCTAGCTCCAAGCTTCTTGCTGCGACGAGTTTGAGTTTTCTAGTGTGTCAAGTTATAATGTCAAATCAGGTGGCCTTATGGTTGAAGTTCTTTAAATTTTATGAGGCATGTTAAAGTTGATTAGAGCGACACCGGTTAGGATCATA
>NW_018229902.1:37810-38487 GCF_001263595.1 Phalaenopsis equestris | reverse complement strand
CTTAATTTAGTTGTAATTGTAGTTTTGTGTGATGTTTGTGATTAAATTTTGAGTTGTCTTATATTTTGAATGTTGTGGAGGTGAATTTTATCTTGGTTGATTTTAATTTTGGTTTTGGTTTTGGTTTTGGTTTTGTTGCTATCCTAATAGTTTTAGTTTTCATGCAGGGTGACATCATTGTTTAGTATGCAAATTTGTAAGTATAAAAGTACAGTATGAAATTACAAGAAAGACAACGCTAAAAACTGTAAAAACGTACCTGGCGAGTCTTCTCATTCCACCACCTGAAAATCAAAAGGCATTTTAAGGCAGTTTATATGAAATGGGGAAGTAAAATTTTGATGACCTACCTACCCCTAGGTCATATCTTGGTGGGTCCTCAGGAGTTTCATTATGGATGAGTTTGTTAAGAAAAACATATTAAGTTTAATAGATCTTTAAGATATCCAACAGATCTAGAGAAAGGAGTAGGTCCGTGCTACTCTCTCGTTGCCTGGTGGAAAATTCATAGTTCTTTTAAACTTATTATTTTGCTTAATAAGTTAACATGTAAAACACCCTAATGCTCAATGAACACTGATGTCTCAATTATCCCTAAGAATATGGTAATTATCACATGTGATTCAATTTAAAAATTATGTGGGTGGAGACCATTAACGAGGCAAGTTAGTGTTGTT
>NW_018229902.1:4370-37788 GCF_001263595.1 Phalaenopsis equestris | reverse complement strand
TTTGACCCTAATTGGGCTTGTAGTGTTTGAAAGATGTTTTAATTTTCAATGATATTTACTTTTCTAATCCTCATTTAAATGAAACTTGATTTTAGCCTAAGTCACTACCAAGCCCTTAAGACCTAGGTGAGTGTCTTAATTAGTTTTGAAGAGATTAGAATTTAGGTGGTCATGATTCATAATTTGAATTTTATCAAAAATAGGGGTATTAAATTGATTAATTATTGACTTCAAAAGTCATACACCTAAGTCGTGGATTCATTTTATTTTAATAAACTTCCAAATTTTAATAATTTAGAAATTTATTAACTTAATTAAGAAAGTGAGATTGGTTTCTACCAATTAACCCAATGTATTTCAAACATCAAATAAATTGATTAAGATCAGAGATTACCCATTTTCCTTGTTAAATTAAGCCTAAATGTAAATTAAAGCTAATTTTTCAAAATTACACATTTGCCCCTAAGCCTCTATCACTTCATAATTTGTCAAATTCAATTCAAATGACTTTGAAATTTTTTATCCTACCTCATTCATAGTTCAATTAAGACATAAGAGGAGAAAATATGACTTTTCAAAATTTAATTTCTTTATAAAATTATTTTCATGCAAAAATAGGATTTTTCAAAGAAAAATTCCTAACTTGATCAAGTTGACTCTTAATCCCTTGAAATTTTTACTAGAGGTAGACCTAGACCAGAGAAGCCTTTGGAGCCTTTGGACAGAAGCCTTTGGACTAAATTTCATGATTTTTTGAATTTAACTTGAATTTTAAGAATCATTTTAATTTCTGGGGTATTTATTAAATATAAAATATTTTAAATGGAGAAAATTAAGTTTTGTATTTTTAAAAACTCTCCCTGAGGTTAGAAAACTCAAAGGAGAAGATTTTATATTCTTTTAAATTTTATTTGATTTTTTGGATTTATTTTAATGAAAACTCATTTTTAACCTTTAAAAATCATTTTTAAGCTTTAAAATTCAATATATTTATTTATAAAACCAAAAAAAATATTATAAGTGTTCCCAAGTGATTAGAAAACAATTTAGAACATTTCCATGAGTTTTATTATTTTTGTGATTTTTAGGAGTTTTTAATTATTTAAATATTTAAAAATAGGCTAAAAATAAAGTTTTTATTTTAAATATCATTTTTTTTTTAGAAAATACCGCTGATCATAGAGAACTCAAAAAATAAGTTTTTATAAATTTTTGAGTTATATTTTGATTTTTAAAAATCATTTAAATGCAAAAAATGATGTTTATCTTTAAAAATCAATTTTAGTTATCAAATATACTCAAAATATTTTGAAATTTTTATGGTGAGTTCTCTAGATCATAAATACTAGTGGAGATCAAAAAATTAAGTCATTTAAATGTCTATATCTTTCAAAATTAATTATCTTAATGATTTAGTGTTCATGAAAATTAAGTACATTTTAAATGACTTGACCCATGAAATTATTTCCAAAAGGTTCTCTGGTCATGGTAGACCTTCCAAAATTTTCTTGGAATTGTCTAATCAATATGCTAATTTTCATGATTATTTTAAAGAAAATAATGTGTAAAAACTTAAAAAATATGGATCTCTATTTAGGAACCTCCTCTGACATTGGAAAAATCAGAGGATGTTCCCCTTGATAGAGGCTACAACATGCCAAAAAATCAAGCTATAGTGATAAGTCTATATGCATGGAGAATCAAAACATTAAAATCAGTGTTTAATTAATTAAAAATAAAATATGCATCACATGGACTTAAAATTATTTCCACATTGTTCTCCTCTGTTCACTGAGCAAGTGAGTATTTTTATTTTATTTCTGTGATTTTTCTATACAAAGATATGAATTTTTGAGTTTAGGGGTATTTAAATAAATAGCAAAAATCCATATTTATCTATTTAAATAGCGCGTGCTGACTAGATCCTAGGCATCTCCAAAGGCATGAGTGGCGCGCTCTGGTTGGACGCCACCTCCACGTAGCTGCTGACTCGGCCCGCAGTTCATATTTCGAAGTACTGTCCGGGTTGATCTCTTCCGTCCATTTGATAAATGCTTGACCAAATGACTCCCCGTCATCGTCCTAGATAGAATGATCTCGTGATCGTCCACACTAAAACCCTAAAATCTCAGCATAGACTCAACAAAATCACTTTGGGTTTGATCTTATGGACTCGTCTAAGTGAGACAAACAAGTGAGAGTCTAAGTGAGACAAACACATACATACGGTAATCATGCAATTAAATTAAGCCTAATGAAATGTAGGATCAAAGTAGGCTCGGGAGGGAGAGAATTTCTATACATTTTCTCTGAGAAGTGAATCTTCAATCATACGGTCTTGGCACATTATTTAGGGTCCAATGATGCTAGGGATTAAGCCTCTTGCTGTAGTGTGAGGCCTAAGTAGGAATTCGATAACGACCGGATTTGAGTGTTGGCTAGAGCTATGGTAGAGGCTCTGTGGAAGGGGGATTTTAGGGAGCTTTGGCTTCTTTCACTGTAAGGGGGATTTTATGGGGCTTTGGCTTCTTTCACTGTAGTGAATGTGTGAGTAGAGTTAATTTGAGTTTGGTGGAGTGTGGAGGTGTAATGTGCTCTATCTTTGTTTTCGGCAAGGTTTCGTGCTCAAAATTGAACTCCGACAGTGGAAATTGGTGTGGGAAAGTAGTTGGGATGCACTGAGGGAATCTTAGGTAAGCTTTGTGGTCAATTTGGGGAGGTCTCTATTTTTAGCACTTCTAGCCATGGTCGTGGGAGGTGCTTTTTATAAAAATGGCTAAAGGGTGGCTATCATGGCCAATTAGAGGGTGTAATGTGGTGCTTGGGTGGAGGGCAGAGGAGTTCTACCATTTAATTTGGCTGAGTTGGTCTCTAGGTTTGATTAAGATGAAGCTCCATGGAAGTGGCTCTGAGTCTGGCCATTTCCGGCCGGCCTGCCAGGGGGAGGTGGCTAGGTGCTGAAGGCATCCAGAGAAATCCATTACAATAATTTAATGCAAATGTGTTTTAATTTGGCATGGATATCTTAAGCATGTGTATTTTTGGGACTAAGATCCCTTAATTTTGATGACCTTTGGTCCACAGCTTAGTTTAGGTGGTTAGATGGGTTTTGGCTCAGTCTTATGGGTCAACTAATGGCTGGGCTTAGGGGTCAACTAATGGCTGATTAGGGTGGTTGGGTCATGCTTAGGGTGGTTGGGTCATATTTAGTGCATGGGGTCAATGTGGGTTCAAGTGATCAATGTTTAGGTTTGAGCTAGGTTATCCATGTAAAATGACCCAAACAAATGTTTGATATGGTGTGGATGATCATAATGAACAACTTTGGTGAAGTATGGAAGTGGTTTTGGGCTCAAGTGAAGGGTAAATTTGAGGGAATCTTGAATTTTAATCAATTTGGTCATGTTGGGCTAGACTTGGGTCTATGTTGAGCTAGCCATAGGATAACTCCAAATTGATTATTGTAAATGGTCAATAAGGACAACATGAAGAGTTTTCAACATGAATTGGATGCCAATTTGGGAGTTAAGGCAATCAATTGGGTGAAATTTTGGGACTTAGCAAATTTGGGGCCAAATTTGGGAATTTCGGATTTAGGCCAAAATCAAATTAGATTTGAGGCTTCATCAAGGCCAATTAATGGTTGATTTTGATGTGTAAGAATGTTATAAAGATTTTGCAACATTAATTGAGGCCAATTGCCTAGGCTATGAGTTCAATTTGGTGAGATTAAGTCATATTGGTATGGGTTCAATTTGGTGGGATTAGGTCATGTGACCAAAATTGGGGGTTTAACCTATACCAAAATTGGGCTCAAATCATGAGCCAATTAAGCTTCGATTTGGTCTATTTTGGCCGTATCAAAAGTGAATTTGAGTTTAGGATTGAAATTGGGGTCAATTGAAATCCAATTTATGGACATTTGAGTTGAATTTAGGGAAAAATCGGCCTTTAAAGGGCAAGTTGGGGGTTTTGATCAAAGGTGGTCAAATTGGCCAAACTGGGTCATATGATATTTGAGGAAAATGAAATTGGGAATATTTGGGAGGTTTTGGGAATTTTTGGGATTCTTAGAATTGTTTGGGATTTTGGGGAGTAAGGAGGGGTATTTTGGTAATTTGGCCAATTTAGGGATTTTGGGTAATGGGGTATTTTGGTAATTTGGTCAATTTGGGGATTTTGGGTAATTTGGGTGTTTTTAAGGTGTTTGAAATGTATTTTGAACAAGTTTGGGTATTTTGGCTAGATTTGGAGATTTTTGGCAAAATTTGGGGTCCCAAGGGTATGTGGGTAATTTGGAGGAATGTAGGGGCAATAGGGTAAGTTGGGTATCTTAGTAGAGTTTGAGTACCAATCACCATTAATAAGCCATGGACTAATAGAAACCGCATTTTGGGTCCCTTATGTAGTGGTCTTAGCTAAACCTTAGCCTAGGGCTAATGGGTTTAAGGAACCACCTACAGGAGTCTCCCAAAAGTATCAAATTGCCAAAGCCAAGAAGTTCTAGGTTTAGGGTAGTGAGTGACTGTGAGTGCAAACAGGTGCCTTAGCCTGAGACCAACACCCAGGTTCAACCCTAAGCTCTAGCAGTCCTAAGGGTGACTCATCTTGAGTTTTTTACATAGTGACCCCACCTATTAAGTATTTAGAGGTTGAGACCAACATGTGGAACTTCAATTTGAGTAGAGAAGAGGGTAGAATTTCTAATGTGTCTAGTTTTCTAAGAATAGTCAATAAGAAAGTCCTATGGCTAGCCCTTAGGCTACTAAAGAGGAAAAACTGAACCTGAACAAAAAGTGAGGTCAACATTTGTTTTTATTTTTATTTTTATTTTAAAATAGAATATAACTAGCTAGCTTATATATTTACTACTTCCTTGTGAGATTGATATCTACAACTCCATTAGAGCCCTATATTACTTGAATAATATGTATACTTGCGTTATATGTAAAGAAAAATTGGGATTTTAAAAGAGGACTTTAAAGATAAATTATTACGGATTAAGAAATATTTCTAGAACAAAATGAAATGCCTCAAAATTTTACATTGGAAGTTGAAAATTTTGATTTTTTGGGATTACATTTTATAGAACCATTTATGCCTTCATTTGGAAATTTATATATATTTCTTACTATTGATTATATGTCCAAATGGATTGAAGCTATTGCTGTACCTAAATGTGATGCTCGGAGTGTTTCTAAATTTTTAAATAAACATATTTTCACAAGATATGGAATGCTAAGAGTGATTATTACGGATGGAGGATCCCATTTTTGGAATAAGAGAATCTAGAAATTGATTAGAAAATACAATATTATGCATAGATTCTATACTGCTTATCATCCTCAGGCTAGTGTTCTAGCAAAAATTTCAAATCATGAAGTAAAGTGAATTTTAGAAAAAGCTGTAAATCCCTATAAATTGGATTGGTCTACTAGATTAGATACTGCACTATGGGCATATAAGAATGCTTATAACACTCTTATTAGAATGTCCCCATATAGACTTATTTTTGGAAAAACAAGCCACTTACCAGTAGAATTGGAGCATAGAGCATTTTGGGTTATTAAGGAATTTAATTTTAATCTAAAAGATGCTGGTGAGAAAAGATTATTGGAACTCAATGAAAATACGAAGATTAGAAATGAACCACATGATAATGCAAAAATCTATAAAGAGAAAATGAAAATATGACATGATCAGAAGATTATAAAGAAGAAATTTGAACCTAGACAAGAAGTTCTATTATATAATACTAGATAGAGATTATTTCCAAGAAAACTGAAATCTAGATGGTTAGGACCATTCAATGTGATTAAAGTTTATCATTATGGAAATGTAGTTATTAAATATCCTAAAACCGAAAAGATATTTAGAGTTAATGGGCATCAATTAAAATATTATTATGAAGGGCACATGCCACAATTTAATGAAATTTTGAGGTTGAGTCATCCTGATTAAACAATGGTACATCAGGCTAACGACGTTAAACCAAGTGCTTTATGGAAGGCAACCCTTATATATGTATTTATATATATTTATATATCTTACTATCTTGTTTAATAAGTGTTCTATATGTATTAGGAAATAATAATATCTTAAAATCCTACACAATTTTATATATCACAAACCAAGACAAATATTGATATTGGGAAAAAATTTGGAAATGAATTGAACCAAACGAGAAGCGACACAATATTGCCCTCTGGCACCGATGACAATGAATGGGCACCGATGATGCCCTTTTTTACAAATGTCATGGCATCGACAGTGCCATCGAGAGCGCCAACAGCTTCCAAAGCAGTTCTTGCAGTTCAAGATGAATTTGGCAGACTTTGGCGGGATTGTAATCCGAAATAATTGCCTAGTGTTGTTTTTAAAGGAATGAAAACCACTCTAGATGACCAGAAACTTCCAAATTTTGAAATCCATGGCTTCCTATTCCAAAAATACTTCAAGATATGAAGTTTTCAATAAAAGAAAGTTTATCAGTTTTGACGCGCAGAGATTATATGACAAAAAGTCATCACTAAGTCATCACTAAGAAGAGACTTATCATGGAGAGAGGCTTTGTCAATCATGGATTGAGTAATCCAAGTTCACAGATTGAGAAAAATCATAGTACAGAGACGTTGGGAATTCTATGTTACACAATCGCTGCAGTAGTTGTTCTAGTGGTAAAGGAATTCTATGCTAACTTACATGGAATTATACAAGGAGTTGTCTTTGTTTGAGGTAAGGGTGTACCATTTACTCCTCAAATTAATGATTTATATATGATAGAAAGTGTGCCAATCTATCAATATACAAATTTTGTCCCAAAAAAAGATATGTTGCATGATGTATATCAATTTCTGACGGATGAAAATGATAATTGGGAAATCAGAGATGAGGGGTACGTTAGTTTTTCCGCCTCACTACTTAATCTGATATCTAAACAATGGAATTTCTTCATCTCTACAAAACTACTACTTACAATGAAAATTAGTAGAGTTACAAAAGAAAGTGCAATTTTAAACTATTGCATTCAAATGGGAGTGTTGGCTAATCTTTGCTGGTCTATTTTATATGGATCAATCTATTATGGGTATTATTATGAATGGACCTATAAATGGACTAGGGCATCCTTCTACAATCTTCTTACTTTGCAGTCAATCTCAAGTGTCATATGAAAGTTGAGAGAAAGTGTTATTTCCCTGGGAGCCCATGATTCCTATTGATGAAAAATATATTGGAAATGGAAATGAAGCATTGGATATTATTTTAGATCATTCATCACATGCTTCAACACCATTAATTCCCTCCACAGTTTCCCTACACAGTTGGAAGTTCAATAGCTTTGGAGAAGAAAATGAAGAAAATTGAAAGAGAACTTTAGAGTATCTTGAATGCAATAAGAAATCTTAATTATCTTTTTGATCACTTAGATTGGAGGATGAAGGAAATCTTTGATCATACTGGAACAATTGAAGCAGTTTTGGTGCAAAATGTTCAATAAAAATGGATGGATCGATGAAAATTTGATTGATTAATTCCCGTACTGACCCTTCTACAACTTGTACATCCATTACCAGTCTATGGGAGATATTAGGGAAGGAGAAAGTACTGAAGATGAAGAGGAATAATTGAAGAAGTTGGACTCTCTACTGTTTTAAATTAATTATGTTTTTATTGTTATTCTGTTAGATTTATTTTGCTTTAAACTCATAAAAATTTAATTGTATGTTTAGTTTATCTTTCAACGTTGTAGTATTGTGGCTTGATTTCGATGTTGAATTATAGTTGGTTTGGTTTATTTATGTGTGAGTGTGATTAAAGATGTGTGTTTGTAAAAGTTTGAATTTTTATATATAAAAGTTAGTTTAGTGTTGTTTGTAAAAATGCTTGTTTGTGGATTATTTTAGGATGAGTATTAGTGTTTAAAAGACTAATTAGACTTTAGAGAGAATTGAAAGAAAAATGAAATTGCAAAAAGCAAAAAAAAAAATGAACTTTTGGCTCTGGCGCCAACGACGCCAACATGATTTACACAATAAAAATACCCTAAACCCGTAAGTGCCTAGATTCTTTAAATTTCATGATTTACACAGTAAAAATACCATTTTTACCCCTTCGGTCACCTTCGAACTCCAGTTTTACACCTAGGGCTTATTAGTGCCTGGATTTTGGGCGATTTGAAGGCAGAAGAAGTTCATATTCATCTTCTCTTGGTAAGAGCTACACTTTGAACTCAAAATTTTTTATTTTCACCAAGGATTTCTCTTACATTGTCGAGATCCAAAATTTTGAAATTTTTTGGAAGATTTTGCAAAAATCCTTCAGTGAAGAACTCTTACTTAGTAGATTTAAGTTTAGAATGTTTCACAATAAGAAGATTTTGCAAAAATCCTTCAGTGAAGAACTCTTGCTTAGTAGATTTAAGTTTAGAATGTTTCACAATACGATTTTTGGAATTTTGGGAATTTATTTGATTTATCAAATTTTCTTAGATTACCAATGCACCGAGCATGAGCAAATAGAAGAGGAAATTGGATTTTGATGATAAAAAGTTTGTTAATTACAAAGCTAACATTTGTTTCAATAGTCTACTTAAAAAAAGAAAGTAATTTAAGATTGAGTTTTCAAAATCCGGGTGGTGAAGTTGAGAGATTGATTGTAGCTCAGCAGTGGGAAAATTTATATTTCTTTACTGACAAGGCTATTATTGGTATAGTCATGGATTTCTATGCCAACTTTAGAAAAACTTCTGATGACCACGTCTATGTTCGTGAAAAAATGTTTGAATTCACCCCAAGGAGAATTAATGAATTTTATCAGTTGGAGGATGTATATAGCTATCAGTACAAAGCATTATTTACTACAAATGAGGCCCTGGAGGAAGTTATTTCCTTTCTTACTGATGGGAAAAGTGCTTGGAATTTGAAGACTAATGTTAAGGTAAACTTCCCTCTTTCTATGTTAAATGTAGTCTCCAATGCCTAACATATTTTATATCGGCCAGAATGATACCTACATACCACCATAGTGAAGTTACTAGAGATAGAGCCATCCTGAACTTTTGTATTCAAGAGATGAGCATGATAGATGTAGGCTCTATTATTTATAGAAACACTCGTTCTATTGCTTTGGGTGACATGACTGGTGGATTAGCACACCCTGCCCTGATTTTCACATTATGTGAGTAGGCATGAGTAGATTTTGGAATGGATGAGGAGAGGATTGAACCACTAAAACCTATTGAGCATGAAAGTATTAAGACTTTTGAATCTCATGTTGGATGGAGATCTAAAAGTAGGAGTAGGGATATTCCTTCTACTTCTAGTACCCCTACTCTCCGAGGACTTATGGAGTAGATGATGATCTAGCAGGGAGATATCTTAAGAATGGAAAGCAGGATGAAAAATATAGAGGCCACAAATGCACATAAAGATAATTTGACGAAACAGAAGTTTGAGTATGATGCTGCTTATGATGATGAGATGGTTAGATACATGAGGGGTGACCACACAGTTCAGTTTCCTAGTCACCCAATCCTTACCCTATATCAACAGCACAACTTTGATGTAGAAGAAGAAGATAGAAGAAGAAGATGATGATGATGATGATGATGATTGGTGATGTTTACTTAGTCATAGTTTGATCTTTTGTTTAATTTACAGTTGGTTGTACTTTATTGTTGTTTTTGTTTGTTTTTAGAGTGTGATACTTTGCTTTATTTTAGATGTTATGTTGCATTGTGAACAATAGGTTGTAAAATTGTTTTTGCATTAGAATTTATTTTAGTACCATTATTATTCTTAGTACTTTGTTGAATGTATTCGTAGTTAACTCTTTCTCAACAAATTTTTATATGTATTATGTGTTATTTAATGTTTTAAGTCTTGTAGCTTTTCATATTAGCACCTCCAATACTTTAGGGTTAAGTTCCAATATTAGAACCTAAGTTTCAATATCAGAACCTTCAACAAATAAATCTTTTCTTTATGTATTAAATATTTTCTTTCACCCTTTATTTTTAAGTTTTTCATGTTAAATATTTTAAAAAGATTAAGTTTGGGGGGAACAAAAAACTCCTTTTTTAAAGAAAGAAATTTCATTTTATTTTTCCTCAATTAGCTATATTTTCAAAATTTTTAATTTAACATGAGCTTTGGTATTAGAGGGTTACTTTGGATAACTATATTTGTGTTTCTAACTATATAGTAAACTTAAGTAAAAATTTTAATAATAAAGGTTAATTTTAGAGATTAACGAATTTTGTATGAAAGAATAAGAATAAGCTTTTTCCATTGTAAGTAAAGGAATTTGTATTTTTAATGTATTAAGAATCTTAGAGTTTCATTTAAGAAGAAAAGAATAAAACCTTATGAAAAATCTTCAAAGCTAATATGAATTTATAAAGTGAAGGAATATGAAAAGTTTTTTACTTTAAGAAGAGGAAAATGAAGTTCAAAATCATTAAACGCTATCCAAATATATGAATCCTCACATAAAAAAGGAAGAAGAGAAAATAAAAAGGATTGTAAATGATCAAAAAGGAAAAGAAAAGAAAATAAAAGAAAAATATGTGAGGAGAAGCTTGAGGAGGTGCCTAAAAAAAAATTAGCTTCACTTAAGTCAACTTAAAGAAGAAGGCTTAGCTACATTCTCTAAACTTGTATTTAAGTATTAGCAAATTTAGTAATAAAGTTTTCTTGAAGTTCTTTCTCATATGGATATTCTAAGTGGCTTTAATATGGCAATTTGCAATTTTCCTCAAAAAGAATAGAGAATCAGAAATCTTAGACTTGAGTGCTAGATATTCTTATACCTTTAGTATTAACTGGAGTTATTTTAAATTTTTCTTAAGTTATGCTATTATATTTAGTAGACAAAAATATAGAAATCTAGAAGCTAAAATTCTTTACCATGAGTCATATTTTTATGTAGTAAAGTAGTTAATTGACGACAAGTAACATTTAAGTTTGGGGGATTTTGATGCACGAAAAATATATGCATTTTTAGACTATAATTTATACTTATTTTCGGTGATATTACGCTTTGAAGGAATTTGTGATATTGCACTTTAAAAGAAGGTATTTTTCATGTTTTATTGCAGGTTGTTGATTTTTAGTACTTGAAGTAAAAAGGAAGCAAAATGATGGAATTTGGAGTCAAAATGGCTTTTTGGAAAAACTACTTAGCACTGACAGCGCCAGCAAGGATGCTGATACATAAAAATAACATACTATTTTAAGTACCTTTTGTTATGACTATTTTTTGTGATACTGCACTTTAAAGAATGGTATTTTTCTGTTTTTGTTAAAGGTGTACAATTTTTAGGATGCACTTTAAAGAATGGTATTTTTGTGTTTTTGTTAAAGGTGTACAATTTTTAGGCATTTGTAGCAAAAATAGCAAAAGAAGCAAAATTTGGAGAAAAAATAGCCAATTTTGGGGTTTGGCGCTTGATGCGCAAAACTAGCGCATTATGAGCCAAAATCCACGGCGCTGGCACATGATTCGCCAGATTGATGCATGATGTGCCAGATGTGACTTTTTCAATTTAAGGCGGCTCGAGATGAATTTTGCTCGAATTTTCAACAGGAATCTTGTTCTAAAACACCCTATGGAGTGATTCAATGCATCTAAACGCATTGCAAGGTTCTAATTTGAAGGGATTTGACTCTTGGATCAAATAGGCACATTTTTTGAATTCAAAGGTTTGAATTTTGAATTTTGGAGGGAAATTTAAATTATTTGTAGAGGTGGCAGCCCAAAATAAATTCAAGTTGAAGAAGAACTTTAAGAGGGGTTGAAAAAAGATAGGTGGCGTGAGAACCAAGAGGGAGAGATAGAAGGTGAGAGATTTCTTCTTCATTACACTTCTAAGAGAGAATTGAGTGTGCTTGTAAAGAGAGAAAGGCTTTGAGAGAACTTCTAGGGATTTTTTTTGGAAGGATTGTGAGATAAGTTATATTTTTCATTTCTTTTGTTTGTAAACTTATTTTTATATATGAAGTCCGTGTTTTATCGTATTCTTCTCATAAATTCTGAGTAGTCTTTTTTATCCTTCTCCCTACTTTGAAGAAATGGTTTTGTGAAGAATTGATATTGTTTTCTACGGTTTTAAATGTCAATAATTTGTGATGATTTGAACTTTGATCTTCATTTACATTTTGATCTAGCCAATTGAATTATTAAAATGTGCTAAAAAACATATATTCTAAAAAGGGGATATGATTTCTAAAACAAAGGGAGAATCATATTTGATTTCATGGGAGAGTATGTGATCCATGGGATGGGGTGCAAATAAATAGGAAAATATACTTTGTTAGATGTAGAATTGGAAGATTTTAAGACGACAAATTAGAATCCCCAAGTTGGTTTAGTTGATGGGAAACTAATGCGAGCATGTTAGCCGTCAGGTGAAGGAGTAGTGGGAGCTCTGGAGTGACAGCCAGTATCCTCCAGCCTAACCAAAAAATTAGAGACCAAACTCTGGATTAGTCAATGTTCTTTATAGCGCTTGGAAGAGGGTAGAGAATAAGATTACTCTTATTTGGCCAAAAAATAATTTTTAAATATATTTGTCAAATGATTTTAATTTCTTCACAAACAATATTTTCATTGTAAAGGGGAAAGGTGTTTTCTCATACTTGAACTTTTCGTCAACAAAAACCTTTTTTTTATTTCAACAATTTTACTTTTGAAAGTTTAGCATTTAGTTTAACTGAACCATTGTAGTTGTACATCTGCATATTTAGTAGCATTTCACTTGAGTAGTTTAACTTCAAACTTCATACTTTACTTTGTTTTTATTTTTATTTTAATTTAAGAATAGAATATTAATAGGTAACTTATATCTATTTCCAGCTTCTCTGTGGGATCGATATCTAGAACTCCATTAGAGCCCTGTATTACTTGAACGATACGTATAGTTGCGTTATATGTAGAAGGGAAGTGGGAGTTTAAAAGAGGATTTGAAGATAAATTATTTTCATTAAAGTTAAATTATTTTTTGGGTAACATTTCATAAGGAAAGTATTAGTTATTTTATTTTATTTTAAAATATAAAAATAAGAGTAGAGTACTTGTAGTTTAGTTTGAAAAATTAGTTTGAACATTTTCTTGTTTAAGTGTATCAATTATTTTTAATTCTTGTTTTATTTTGTTTATGCGTAGTATAAGTTCTTAAACCTTTGTACCTTACGATTCTGAATTAGAAAGAACTGTTAGAAAAAATTTGAAAACAACAAAAAGAGAAAAATCATTCTAGCAAAATGACTTGACTTAAGTATTGCTAGACATGAAAATGAACATCATCAGAGACCTTTAAGAGATTATGCTAATCCTATAGTAGATGAAATTCATTTGAGTACAAAAAACCCTATTGTAGTTGTCAATTTATTTGAGCTTAAGCCTGTTATTATCCAAATGGTGCAAAACAATCAGTTTTGGGGAACACAACTTGAAGATCCCAATTTACACATTCCTAGTTTTCTAGAATTTTGTGCTACATTTAAATATCATGGAGTGTTGAATGATGCTGTCAGACTTAGACATTTTTTCTTTTTCACTGAGGGATAAAACTAAGATGTGGTTAAACTCATTAGCACTCAGATCTATCAGAACTTGGGGAGATTGATCACAAAAATTTTTATCTGAATATATCCCACCTTCAAAAACTGCTAAGCTTAGAAATGATATTACATCTTTTTGTCAATTTGAAGGGGAATAAATTTATGAAGCCTAAGAAAGATTTAAAGATTTTCATAGAAAGTGTCCACACCATACGTTGCCAGATTAGTTAATAATTTAAAAATTTAATAACGGATTGGTTGGATCTCTTAACTTGATAGTTGACACTGCTACTAATGGATCATCAATGTCAAAACCATTCGATGAAGCATATTCATTAATTGAAGAGATGGCTCCTAAAAATTTTCAAAGGCCCTCAGAATGGTTAAATTCAAAAAGAGTAGCTAGTATTTATGATTCTGATGCAATATATATATTAGCAGCTCAAATAGCCACTATATTGAAGAAGATAGATCAATAATGAAATGAATTATTCTCAAACAACACCTAAGCTTGAGGAGAACTCATTTGGACAAATGATAGAATCTTAATCTTCTTATTAGACTTTAAATGCAATGAACAATCGTTATAAAATTTGGACAAATGATAGAATCTTAATCTTCTTATTAAACTTTAAATGCAATGAACAATCGTTATAATAATTTTTATGCCAATTATTATAATCCTGGTTGGAAGAATCATCCAAACTTTAGTTGGAGTAACAATAATTCGAATGCTGCAGATCCAAAATGAGGAAACATTGTTGTGAACCCAGTGAGAAGCTCCAACAATCAAGGAAATCAAGCTTATAAACCTTATGACCCCCCAAGGATTTAATAATTTGCAAAGTAAGGAGAAAAAACTATCAATGAAAGAATTGATATTGCAAATGGGAAGTAAATTACAGATTCAAGGAGCTGCAATCAGAAACATGGAAAATTAATTAAGATGTATTACTACTGCACTTAGAAATAGACCTCCAGGAACATTGCCTAGTAATGTTGAAGTAAACCCTAAAGATCAAAACACGGAGTAAATTAAAACTATTCAACTTAGAAGTAGATAATTAATAGAAGAAAGAGTTCAACAAGAAGTTGAAATAGAAAAAGATGAGGTGGAAAATGAAATTCTGGTGAAGATTTTCATTCTGAGTCAGAAAGTCCTATTAAACCAATAAAAATCACTGTAGAAAGCTTACCACCTCTATTTCCTCAAAGATTGAAGCAGAAGTATAGAGATAATCAATTTTCAAAATTTTTAGAAATTCTAAGGAAATTGACCATAAACATTCAATTTTTTAAAGCTTTGGAAGAAATTCCAAACTATGTGGAGTTCATGAAGGATATAGTTAATAAAAAAAGGAAGTTTGTAGATAATGAGACTGTTGTACTTAGTGAAGAGTGTAGTGCTATAATTCAGAAGAAGCTTCTTGAAAAACTTAAAGGTCCTGAAAGTTTTACAATTCCTTGTGCTATTGGAGAGCAATTTTATGGAAAAACTTTATGTGATTTAAAAGCAAGTATTAATCTTCTTCCGTTATCAATTTTCAGAAGGTTGGGCTTAGGAGATATTTAACCTATGATGAAAGTGATGGTTAGGAAAGAAATTATAAAATGGTTAGATGTGGGAATAATATATCCTATTTCAGACAGTGCTTGGGTGAGTCCAATTCACTTTGTTCTAAAGAAAAAAGGTAACTATAGTGACAAATGAGCAAAATGAATTAATATCAACAAGACAAGTCAATGGGTGGCAAATCTGCATAGATTACAGAAAATTAAATTTTGTCACTCAGAAGGATCATTTTCCTTTACCCTTTTTTGGACCAGATGTTGGATAGATTGGTTGTGCAAAATATTTTTGTTTTCTAGATGGATATAACAATTATCACCAAATACCTATTGCCCCTGAGGATCAATAGAAAACAACATTTACTAGTCCTTATGGAACATTTGCTTTTCGGCGAATGCCTTTTGGATTATGTAACGCACCTACAACATTTCAAAGATGTATGAGGTTAATTTTTCAGTGATTTGATTGAAAAAGGAATTGAAGTTTATTTTGGATGATTTTTCTATATTCAGAACTTCCTATGAAATATGTCTAAATCAATTAGACAAAGTTCTGGAACGTTGTCAAAAGACTAATCTCATTTTGAACTAGGAGAAATGTCAGTTTATGGTTATAGGAGGATTTGTTCTTAGACATAAAATTTCAGAAAATGGCATGAAAGCCATGGAAGTAGATCCTTAAAAAATTTAGGTTATATCAAACCTACCTCTACCTACTACTGTCAGAGGAGTTAGGAGCTTTTTAGGACATGCTGGATTCTACAGACGATATATCAAAGATTTTTCAAAAATCACTAAGCGTTTATGCCAACTTCTAGAAAAAGATATAAAGTTTGACTTAACCAAGATTGCCTCAAAGCCTTTGAAACTTTAAAGGAAAAATTGATCACTGCTCCTAATTATTTCATCGGAGTGAGAGAAATTTTTTGAATTAATGTGTGATGCAAGTGATTATGCAATTGAAGCTGTTTTAGGTCAGAAATATGATAAGATTTTCAAGGTCAATATTATGATAGTAAGACTTAATTCAACTCAAATTAACCTCAAATAACCTACCCCACCACTGAAAGAGAGTTATTAGCCATTGCGTTTGTTTTTGATAATTCTAAATCCTATTTGATTGGAACTAAATGTGTTATGCATACTGACCATTCTGCTATTAAATATTTGATGCAAAAGAAGGATGCAAAAACCAAGATTAATTAGATGAATACTTCTGGTGCAATAGTTTGATTTTGTAGTAGTCGATAGGAAAGGGACTGATAATCAAATAGTTGATCATCTAATGAAGTTAGAACATGAAGAAATACTTGATCTGGAGAGAGATATTAAAGACACTTTTCCTGATGAACAACATTATGCTGTAAAAGCTTGGGAAATACCTTGGTATGCTGATATTGTGAATTATATTGTTAGTGGTATTTTACCATATGATTTTACCATATGGATTTACCATATGGACTGACAAAACAAAAGGAAAAGAAATTCATTTATGATGCAAAATCCTATTTTTGGGATGATCCTCATTTATATAAACGATGTAATAATTTAGTTATAAGATGATGTGTGCCTTACAATGAAATTATGGAGATTATGCAAAAATGTCATGATTTTTAATTTGGAGGACATTTTGGGAATGATAGAACTGCTCGAAAATTTTACAATCTGGATTTTATTGGCCTACACTATTTAGAGATGTTAATATATATATATAAACATGTGATGGATGTTATCACTTTTGGTTGAGGTTTAGTTTTTTCTTCTTTAGTAGCCTAAGGTCTAGCCATAGGACTTTATTACTGACTATTCTTAGAAAACTAGACATAGAACCCTCACCAATAGAAATTCTACACTCTTCTCTACTCAACTTGGAGTTCCACATATTTGTCCTAACCTCTAGAACTTAGTAGGTGGGGTCACTATGGGAGAAACTCAAGATGAGTCACTCTTAGGACAGTTGGACCTTAGGGTTGACCCTGGGTGTTGATCTAGGACTAAGACACTCACTTGCAATCATTTACACTCACGATCACTCACTACCTTAAACCTAAAATTTCTATGCTCAGAGTTTGAAGGTAAAGTTGAGAAGGAAAGTTTTTGAAATGTCGGAAACGGATTAACCCACTAGCCCTAGGCTAGGGTTTGCCTAAGACCAGTGCATGGAGGACCCAAAATGGGGTTTCTATTGGTCCACGACTTAGTAATGGTGGTTGGTACTCCAACTCTACCAAGATACCCAACCTAGCCTTTTGCCCTTAAACTTCCCCCAAATTACCCAAATACCCTTGGAACCCGAAATTTGGCCAAAATTCCCAAATTTACTCAAAATCCCAACTTGGCTCAAAAATCATTTCGAACACCTTGAAAACACCCAAAATACCTAAAATCACCAAAATTGGCCAAATTACCATAATACCCGTCCTTAGCCCAAAATTCCAAAAATTCACAAAACCTCCCAAATATTCCTAATTTCATTTTTCTCAACTATCACATGACCCAATTTGGCCAATTTGAACCATCTTTGATCAAAACCTCAAATTGCCCTTTAAAGGCCCATCTTTTCCCCAATTTACCTCAAATGTCTAGCCAATTTGTCTCAATTTACCCCACTTTCAATTCTAAACTTAAATTCAGCCTTGATATGACCAATCTAGACCAAATCCAAGATCAATTGGTCCATAATTTGAACCCAATTTTGAGCTAAACCAAAAACCCAATTTTGGCCCTATGGCTTGGTTCCACCAAATTGAACCCATAGCCACCCATAGCCCACTCAATTGGCCTCATAGCCCACTCAATTGGCCTCAATTTATGTTGAAAAACCTTCATAACATCCCCATACATCAAACTTGACCTTCAATTGGCCTTGGTGAGAGCTCAGGTTCATTTGATTTCAACCTAAGTCCAAAAACCCGAAAATTGCCCCAAATTGGCCATGTCTCAAAATCTCACAACATGTCTCAAAATCTCACAAAATCTCACAAAATTAAGGGTCTTAACCCCAAAATTTCTACTCTATCCCTTCATGAAAAATCTTCAAAACATCTCTCTTGATAATGTGGACCATTCAATTTGGACTTAGCTTAAGGATAGTCCAACGTAGACCCATGTCTAGCCCAATATGTCGAAATTGACCAAATTTCAAAAATCCCTCAAATTGACCTACCAATTAAACTCAAAATCAGTTCAACCCTTTGCCAAAAATCTTCATAACAATCATCTGCATAATGTTGATCAATCAATTGGGTCAATTTACATGGCTAACCTAGCTCAAACCCAAACTCTGATCACTTGAACCCACATTGAACCTATGCATTAAAGATGGCCTAACTACCCTAAAGTCATTAAATTAACTCCACCTCAACCATTGGTTAGACCCTAAGACTAAGCCAAAACTCATCTAACTGCCTAAACTAAGCCATGGACCAAAAGTCCCCCAAATTAAGGGATCTTATTTCCAAAAATAGACATGCTTAAGATACCCTTACCAAAACTAAACCTCAATGCATTAAGTTGTTCTGACAGATTCCCCTCGATGCCCTGAGCACCTAGCAACCTCCCCTGCCATGGTCGGCTGGCCTAGTCGCTGCCCCATGGAACTTCACCCAAATCAAACCTAGCGGCCAGCTCAGCCAAATCAAATTGTAGAGCTCCTCTGACCTCCACCTAAGCTCCAGAGTGAACCCCCTAATTGGCCATGACAGTCACCCCTTAGCCATTTTCCCCAATGCCTTTTTTTATAAAAACCTCACCTCCACAGCCATGGGAGGTGTGCTAAAAATATCTTAGAGAGAGAGCCCCAAACTTCTCACATAGCTTCTCTGAGATCCCCTCAATGAAATCCAACCCTCTTCCCCCACTGAATTCTACTGTGGAAACCCAATTTTGATCTCAAACCTCTACTTAAAATAAGGACAGAGCTCATTACACTTCCACAATCCACCAAACTTCAATTACTTGTGCCCACACCTTCACAACCGAGAAAGAAACCAAAGCCCCATAAAATTCCCCTCTGAAATAGCCTCGCTGCAGTAGCTCTATACCAACACCTGAAATTGGGTTTGATCAAAATCACATGTAGGCCTTTCATCAAGACCAGAGGCTCAATCTCTAGCCTCTTTGGAGCCCAACAAATGTGTAAAGACTCTCTAATTGAAGCTTCACTTCTCAGAGCAAAGGTATAAAACTTCTCTTTCTCCTGAGCCTATTTGAACTCTTCATTTGTTTTGAGTTGATTTCATGGCATCATAATAAATTGGTTGTGTTCCTCTAGTCTAGACGAGAATTTTAGAAAAAAATTCACTTAATTTGGTTAAGAAATGAGAGAGATCTTAAGGATAGAAGATGGACGGTTCTCGGACTAGGCTATCAGGGACGATGACGGAGCGTCGTTCGATCGCACGTGTATCGGATGGACGGTCGAGATCAAGCTGGACAGCGCTTCAGAATATAATCCCTAGGCCGATTCAGCACTGAGGTGGATGGCAGCATCGAATGAGAGCGGGTCGTGTGGAGCTTCAGAGCCGTCGTAGGTTGAGGTGGTGCCGGACGTTTAAATAGATAAATAGAGATTTAAATAATTCAAAAAATAACCCCTAACTTAAAAATTTCATATCTTGGGGTAGAAAAATCATAAAAAAAAATAAAAATACCCTCTTGCTCAGTGAACAAAGGAAAACAACGTGGAAATAATTTTAAGTCCATGTGATGCATATTTTATTTTTAGTTAATTAAATACTGATTTGGTTGTTTTGATTCTCCATTCATGTAATAATATCACTATGGCTTGAAATTTTAGCATGTTGTTGCCTCTATTATAGGAAACATTCCTCAATTTTTCCAAAGTCAGAGGGGGTCCCTAGACAAAGAATCATATTTTTCAATTTTATGTGCATTATTCGATTAAATTAATCATGAAAATTAGCATGTTACTTAGAAAAATCCAAGAAAATTTTGGAAGGTTTACTATGACCAGAGAACCCTTAGAAAAATTTATCATGAGCCAAGTCATTCAAAATACATCTAATCTACCCAAACCCCAAATCACGAAAATAATTAATTTTGAAAAATATAAGCAAAAAAATGACTTGATTTTTGATCTCTACTATTTTATATGATCCAGAGAGCTCACCTTAAAAATTTTAAATTATTTTAAGTTCATTTGATTACTTAAAATAATTTTTCAAGTTAAATAACATTTTTAGCATTTAAATAGTTTTCAATAATTAAAATATAACTTGAAAAATTATAAAACTTAGTTTCTTGAGTTCTGTGTGATCAGGGGTATTTTCTAAAAATAGAATTATATTTAAAATAAAAACTTGATTTTTAGCTTGATTTTTAGCCTATTTTAAATATTTAAATAATTAAAAATCCCTAAAAATCACAAAAAAAATAAAATTCATGAAAATGTTCTAAATTGCTTCCTAAGAACTTAGGAACAATTATAATATTTTTCCTGATTTTCTAAATAAAGAAACTGAATTTGAAAACTAAAAAATAATTTTTTAAAGGCTAAAAATGAGTTTTCAGTAAAAATAATTCCAAAAAATTGAATAAAACTCAGAAAAATAAAAAATTTTCTCCTCTAAGTTCTCTGACCTTGGGAGGACTTTTCAAAAATATGAAACTTAATTTTCCACATTTAAAATATTTT
Source organism: Phalaenopsis equestris (assembly GCF_001263595.1). Taxonomy (NCBI): domain Eukaryota; kingdom Viridiplantae; phylum Streptophyta; class Magnoliopsida; order Asparagales; family Orchidaceae; genus Phalaenopsis; species Phalaenopsis equestris. Next base: position 17,001 of record NW_018229902.1, on the reverse strand, counting down.
ATAATTAATAAATACCCTAGAAATTAAAATTTTTCTTAAAATTCATTTAAAATTCAAAAAATCATGAAATTTGGTTCAAAGGTTCCTCTGCTTTAAGTCTACCTCCAGTAATATTTCAAGGGATTAGGATTTACGTTGGTCAAGTTAGGAATTTTATTTGAAAAATCCTACTTTTGCATGAAAATAATTATGTAAATTAAATTAAATTTTGAAAAATCACATTTTCAACTCTGTTGTCTTAATGGACCCATGAATGAGGTAAGATAAAAATTTCAAAGTCATTTGGATTAAATTTGATAAATTATGAAGTGTTAGAGCCTTAAGGGAAAATATGTAATTTTGGAAATTTAGCCTTAATTAACATTTAGGCTTAAATTAAGGAGGGAAATGTGCAACCTCTGATCTTAATTTGGATGTTTGAAACACAAAGGGTTAATTGGTAGAAACCAACCTTACTTTCTTAATTGAAAAGATAAGTTAATAAATTTCTAAATTTGAAAGTTTATTAAAATAAAATAAACCCAGGATTTAGGGGTACGACTTTTGAAGTTAATAATTAATCAATTTAATACCCCTATTTTGATTTTCAAATAAAATTCAAATCATGAATCATGACCACCTAAAACTTAACCTTTTCAAAATTAATTAAGACACTCACTTAGGTCTTAAGGGCTTAGTAGTGACTTAGGCTAAATCAAAGCTGATTAAATGAGGGTTAGAATAACAAACTCAATTAAAATTAGAACATCTTTCAAACACTACAAGCCCAATTAGGACCAAAATTTGGCTAAGTGTTCCAATGACACTAACTTTCCTCTTTAAGGGTCTTCACCCACATAATCTTCAAAACTAAATTACAAATGATAATTACGATACTCTTAGGGATAATTGAGACATCAATGTTCATTGAGCATTACGGTGTTTATAGGATGAATTATTAAGCGACATAATAAGTTTAAAAGAACTCGGGACTTTTCATCAGGTGATAAGAAAGATGCATGGACCTTCTTCTTCCTCTTAACCTGTTGGATATCTCGGAGATCTGCTAAACTTAATATATTTTGCTTGGCAAAATCATTCTTAATTAAAATTTTAAGGACCCACCAAGATATGACATAAGGTTAGGAAAACTATCAAAACTTTACTTTCTTGTTTCCTATAAATTGGCTCAACATGTCTTTTGAGTTTCAGGTGGTGGAACGAGAAGACTCGCCAGGTACGCCTTTACAGTTTTCAGCGTTGTCTTTCTTGTACTTTCATACTGTACTTTTATACCTGCAAACTTGCATGCTAAACAACGATGTCACCCTGCATGAAAACTAAAACTATCAGGATAACCACAAAACCAAAACCAAAACCACAACCCAAACCAAAAATTAAAATCAACCAAGGTAAAATTCCCCCCCACAATATTCAAAATATAAAACAACTCAAAATTTAATCACAAACATCACACAAAACTACAACTTCAACTAACTAAATTAAGACACAACTTCAACTAAATTAAGACATCTCTATTGGATGATCGAGAATTCCTCGGAGGAGGTAACTTATGGTTGTTAACGGGCTTCCTACGGTCTAAATGTAATTATGAAACTCATTAAGTTGAGTATAATAATTTCATTTAGACTAAGTGAATCCAATAGAAAATAGTGGTGTCAGAACGAGGGAACCGTAGGATCCTAACCGGTGTAGCTCTAATAAACTTTAATATGCACCAATAAAAATTTAAAGAACTTCAACCATAGGGCCACTTGATTTGAAATCATAACTTGACAAATTTAGAAAACTCAAACTTTTCACAGCAAGGAGCATGGAGTTAACATGGTGGGCAGCATGGCCATCTTCAACAGCAAAACCTATCTTCCCCAGCTAAACCAATCTTCCTTCCTTAGATATAAGCAATAAAGTAGTAGGACTTCAATGTTGCTTGCTTATGCAACGTAAATCCTCACCTTATCTGTAGACCTTTGTACAGCCCTGTTATATAATATAAGCCCTAACAAGTCTTAGGATTCCGAGGTCGTCGTTCGTCACGACCTAGTCACGGAGGTCGTCGTTCGTCACGACCTAATCCCTCACATCTTTCAGGCTATTTGTGTGATAGTTTCACACGAATGTAAGCCCTAACTAATAAAATTGGCAGGATGAAACACCTTGTGGGTTTTCATCCAAGTAGATTTTTGAGGGAAATTGAGGCTTGAGCAAGGCCAATTGAAGGCTCAATATGATGTGGGGAAGTATTGTGAAGAGTTTATGATGCAAAATTGGGGCAATTTGGTAGATTTGAGGGTTCAATTAAGAGGTCAAATTGGGGCTTTTTCATTAAGGTTGAAATTGGATTCAAATGTGGGTCAATTGGGCTTGGATTTGGTTTCAATAAAGTTTAGGGATGATTAATTTGAGTTTAGAATTTAAATTGGAGAAGATTGGGATCAATTTGATGGATATTGGAGGTGAATTATGGTAATTGGACCTTTAAAGGGAATTTGGGACTTTTGGTCAAAATGGGTCAAATTGGTCATATTATACTCAATGGAGTGCTTAAAATTTATTTTGGGGATATTTGAAATTTTCATGGTTTTGGGACATTTGGGTCACTAAGAGTTTTTTTTGGTAATTTTGGCAAATTAACTAGTATTTTGGTAATTTTGAAAATCTTAGGTTATTTTGGATAATTTGAGTGGTTTTAAAAGGTTTGAGATGATTTTTGAATGAATTTTCGTATTTTGGGTAATTTTTGGAATTTTGAGAATTTTAATGTTTCAAGTGTAGTTTGGTAATTTGGGTAAATTTGGGGGTAAAAGGCTAAGTTGGGTATTCCGGTAAAATTGGAGAGTTAATCTTCTTAGTTGAGCCTTGTACCAATAGAATCCCCTAATTTTGGTCCTCCATGCACTGATCTTAGCCAGTCATCTGGGAATAGTCAACAAGAAATTCTTATGGCTAGACCTTAAGCTACTAAAGAGGAAAGACTAGACCTCAACCAAAAGTTAGGTCAACAGTACTATAAAAATTTTAAAGTCATTTGAGTTATATATAATGACTTATGAAGTGGAGAGCTTTAGGGGAAAAATGGTAATTTTGGATTTTAATGCTTTAATTATGTTTAAGGTTTGATTAAGGGTAAATGGGTAATTTGATCATGATGAGCTCTTTTTGATGATTGAAACACAATGTATTAAATGGTAGACACCAATTCTTCACTTTTACACAAAAAAGGGTATAAATGAAATTTCATTTAATTATTATAATTTGGAAGTTAAATAAATTTAAAGAACCTAAGGTGTGGGGTTTGAATTTGAAAAATGATAACTTACTAATTTAAGACTCCTAGTTAATGTTTGAGTGAGATTATAATCACTGATAAAGATTAAAATACCATAAAATTTAATATCCCTAAAACTTTAGAATTTATCCACCCATAGGTTTTAAGGGCTTAATAGTGAACTAGGTTCAATCTAAATTTGCTTAATGAGGTTCAGAAAAGAAAACATAACTAATTATAAACATATTTGAAAACATTACAAGCTCAGCTTCAACTGTGGGCATGAAATCCGTAATAGCTTAAGTTTGCCCCTTTAAGACACTCACTAATATACCTTTTAAATGAAACATCAATATACTGTTTGAGTACCCCTCTCATGAGATGATTAAACCTTCAGGTTCACTCAGCATGGGAAAGTTAACCAATCAAACCATAAATTTAACTTTGGATGATTATTTGAACAATAGAATAAGTTCAAATGAACTTGAAGCATTTCAAGAGATTCTAAATGTAGTTTGGGTTCATGGTCCAAACACCATTATAATATTTTGGATATTCTGACGGATGAATGAATCTATTATACTTTGTTCAAGAAAATCAACCATTAAAACTTCTAGAGAATCATTGACATAAGACCCAAAACTTAGGTAGGGGTGCTTGAACCTTCTTTCCAGTTTTCTTCCCTTCAATTTATTTAAATTCATGCAAAATTATATACACTGTAAAGATAGTCTTTTAGTGTGAGTGAGAAGATGATAAGTATGCATTTACATTTTTGTACTACAATTTTATATACTTTACATCACTTTCTTATCTATGTTATTTACTTTACTCTGCAAAACTTAAAACAAATTTGCATGCAATATCAAAATAAATAACTTGTTTCAAAATTAAAACAACATTTTTAAAATATAACAAAATAACATAACTTCATAATACGTCCTTTTAAATATATGAGAGTCCCTTGGATGAGGGAACCCACAGTTGCTAATGAGATCTCCCCAGTTTAATTAAGCTTAAAAACTCGTTTAGTTTAGACTAAGTGGTTTAGACTAAGTGAATTTAAAAGAAAATAGTGATACCAGAATGAGGGAACTGTGGGATCCTAACTGGTGTTGCTCTAATCAACTTTAACCCCCCTAAATATAACCAAAACTTTATAATATACAAGGTAAAACCTTTTGAACCTTAGACATTAGGATTGCCACTACGATGAGGAGCTTGAAGCTAGCACCATGGGCGGCTGAGCAGCAGAGCAAGTGGATCTACAACAACAACTCTTTACTTAGAATCAAATAAAAACTCATAGAAATTTGAGGTATTTTTGTCTTTTATGACATAAATCCTTACCTTTTCTTCATCCCTTTGCACAGTCATGTCGTGCAACTTTAGGCCTAAGTAGCCTTAGGCCCTGAGTTTGTCATTTGTTACGACATAAATTCTCCTATCTTCTAGGCTATTTGTGTGTGTCTCACACAAATGTAAGAAATAAATAGAAAAAATTGGTAGAATGAAATATTAAATAATATTTTCTCATCGAAATTAAACTTGAACCATAGGATAGCTTGGGAAGTCACCAAGCTTTTCTTCAAGATCCGTGGTTTCCTCTAGTTTTTCTTCCTTTGAATTTCAAAAATAAATTATTCTAAATTTCATCTTCTCCCATTTGACACTCCTTTGTTCAACCTTGAGGATCCCAAACCTTTTTAAATTCTTGAAGGCATTATTTTTTTATCTTAATCGAGAGTTTTCATAATTGACCTCTATCATTGAAGATGTAATTAACTATAGAGGCTTGCCCTTATAAGAAACTTTAAGAACCCAGCTTAAATAAACCCTATCTAATCTTTCATTTTAGATAAGAGAACTTGTTGGTCAACATAAAGGTCTGCAGAATAAAATGAATGTCATAAATGCTTTTATTTATCAAATCAAACCTCATTAGTAAGTGATATGTCTATTTCTTAGGGTAGATGCATCGTTTGTGATGTCGTGTTCGTTTATTTTAACTATAGTATATATGGGATCACTTCAGTCTCGTATTTTCAAAAAAAAAAATATTACTTTTCCAAAACAATATAAATACTAAAGTAAATCATTTTTTTTAAAGAAACTGAAAATCTTCCTTTTTGGCGACCGATATATACCAACCCCTTTTCTTAAAAGTAACAGCTGCCCAAGTACACACATTAATTTTTTTACAATACTTGTACCATAATGATTTGTTTTACTGCTCTTTTACTTTTACATTTATTTAATTGCAAGAACTTCAAGATATAGAATAATAGTCGGTTTACCTAGGATGCATCAACATAAAACCTAAAAACATACCCTTTAATTAATTTAATTAATAATTATTGAAATTAAAAATTAAAACATAAAATACTATACCTGGAGCTGATATCAATGATGAGCTTGGAACAAGCAGAAGTAGATGGAGGATGACAATTTAAATCAACTAAAATTTATCTTGAATTAAACAATAGGTCATAGGAATTCGAGGTAGCTGGTCTAGCATGACGTAAATCCTCGGTTTTTTTTAGGCCTATGCATAGCTATGTTGTGCAATCTAAGCCCTAAATCTATTTATTCTCTTAAGTTGTCATTCGTTATGACATAAACACTTTTATCTTCTCAACCATTTGTATGATCGTGTAATGTAAATGTAAGCCCTAAGTAATTGACCAAAGGAAAATATGTTGAGATTTTCATACCTATTTTACACTATTTTTGAGGATACTGCACTTTAAAGAAGGGTATTTTTGATGTTCTGTTGTATGTATGATGAATTATGGTCATTGGAGCAAAAAGATGCGAAAAAAGTGCAATTTGGAGCAAAAACGAGCAAGAAATGAAATTTTGCCCTGTCACCTTTCGATAAGTCTTTCGATGCTTAACCTCTTTTACACTTCTTGCATATTATTGAATGAGATTACACTTTAAAGGAAGGTTGTTTTCAAGCTTATTTTGTAGGGCTACTTGTTAGGAACACAACACAACTAAAATGGGGTGAAATGGAGCTAAAACGGAGCCAAACGGAGCAAAACGGTGGAGCTGCGCAGTCTGCTTGCCGACAACGGCCAAAACAGCGCCGACGGTGAGATTTACCTAAGAAGACCGAAAAATGACAGAAAAGCTCGCCGACGGCACCCGGGACGACTATGGACCGACTTTTGGCGGTTATGGGCCGAAATTCAAATTATTTGGACGCTTTTTGAAAGGATACTTGTGGAAACTCTTCAAACTTCTTCCCTACACCTACACTTTAAAAGAATGAATTTAAGTTAGAAAAAGAGGGTAGTGTGTGTGAGGAATGTTAGGAAAAGTGTGGAGAAATTTTAGGGTTCTTAGAATAGGAGTAGAAATGTAGATTTCTACCCTTTTGGAGAGATTGGAGAAGAGATTTTGAGAGAATTTGTAAAGAGATGTTCTAGCATTGTATGGATCAGCAGGAGACTTTGTGGGAGATATTTTCTTCTTTCTTTTAAGGGAAAAAGCTAAGTATTGTGTTCTTCATTATCTCATGAATTTGTAAACACTTATCTAGTGAATTTGCTTTGATGAAATGAAGTTTTCCATTGTGTTTTCTTCATGCTTTGTGATGTGTTTCTCTTACTCTCTATTCATGTTTGGAAATAATGATATGAAAAGATTATGTTGTTATTTTCATTTTAATTTTCTTTTGTAATCAGTAGAATTCATGTTTAGGATTTTGTGATGCATGTTAGAAGTGGATTTAATTATAAATGTGATGGTTTTTACTTGCACTTTATTTACATTACTATAAAGGCCTGTTGTAGTGTTAAAATTCATTGTAATTGCACTAAGACCCGAGAGGGCTATGTAATTCTCAACAAAGTAGAACTACATTCAGTTAAGTTCATGGGAGTTGATCATGGGAGTTGAATGCAAATAATAGGGAAATATACTTTGATGGGCGTAGAATTAGAGATTTTAGGGTGACAGACTAAAATCCCTAATTCGGTTCTATTGTTTGAGTAGTGAAGCGAAGATGTTAGCTCTCAGGTGAGGGGAACGTGGGAGCTCTGAAGTGAGAGCTGGTATCCTCCCGCCTAGCCACTGATTCAGTAAACAAGCATAGGATTAGTCAATGTTATTTATGCCTGGACCAAAGGGTAAAGAATAGAATTGCTCCTATTTGGCACATACAATATTTAATGCATCTTATTCCTTTACATTATCCAATTCATTACATAAGAATAGTAGTTTTTAATATCTCAAAATTCTCCAAACCAATTCATCCAAAAAGGGTTATCTTTAGAATTAATATTTGCATTTAGGAGTAGTTATTAGTTGTGTTAAACTTAAGACTTACATTTAGGAGTATCTGTTAGTAAAAACTCTTAAATTGCACTTCCATACTAAGGACTAATAGTAGTAGATTAGAATTTGACTTAGGACCTCCTACCTCGCTTCCCTGTGGGATCGATAAACGGGACTCTATTAGAGCCCTATATTACTTGAGCAATATGTATACTTGCATTGATAAGTGTGACTATACAATTATTGAATATTTTATACATCCATCTTTATCAAATTTATAACTGTTATTAAAATGTGGTACAGTTGCTGAGGAATTAAATCTTTTAGCAGCAGTATTAAATACTTATATTTTTAAGCATATATAAAGTCGCTGTCAGTAATAAAATTGTCAGCATAAAACATCAAAAATAAATATACTTTCTAAAACATAAAGCCACATAATAAGATAGTTTGGGAAGACACCGAGGTTCTCCTCTTCCATTTGATTTTCCATGTCCAGCCTTAAAACCCTAAATGTTGAATTCTTGATGATAAATACCTATGATCATAATCGAGTGTCTTCTCAAGTTACGTTGGTCATTTGAGATATAATTAACTATACGGGCTTGCTTCTATAGGGAGCTTAGAACCCAGGAAAAAAAACCCTATCTAATCTTTTATATTTGATAGGGGAACATGTAGAACAACATGAAAGGTTTAACAGACTAAATAAGTGTCATAAATTCTTCATTTTATTCATTCAAACCTCAGTAATTAATATTGTGTCTATTCTTTGCAATATGTGTATTGCTCATGGTGTTGTGCTAGTTTATTTAAACTATTAAATGAATGAGATCTTCTTAGTATCATTTCTCAAAATTAAATGTACTATTTTCAAAAATTAATAATATATATGTATATATATATATATATATATATTAAATTAAATCCCAAGCAAAAATTTTAAGAGAATTTAGAAATCGACATTGGCATGCAATGTTAATCTTCTTCAAAAAAGATTAAACTAAGGCCTAATTTAAGTGTTTTGAACTGAAAGCTTTTCCCAAAAGGAGAGGTCTTGATTGGGGTTGATGAAAACGATTACTTGAGAACCACGATCCTTCCTCTTGCTTCAATTTGGATTGAAATTGGTACAAACTTTTAGCTAAAACAAATGACATCACGGCTCATATATAATTATGGTAAAGGGTGTGGGAAGCTCTACATTTAATTGAGGAAGATATGGTAAGTCTAAGTGAAGCTTTTGGAAGTGTTAATCAACAGTTTTGATGGTTTTTTTTGTCAAGGTCATGATGATCCCTAAATTTCAGGGATGCTATTAAGGGAATGAGGGCAATGTGGAGGATATGAAAGGATGGAGATGACTTGCTCTTGGTTGTATGAATGTTTTTTATGTTGGGAGCTAAGGGTTTTAGAGGTTGGTATGGAAGAATAGGGTGTATATTTATAGCTTTAGAAGGGTGTGAGGGAGGACATGGATGGTTTTGGAAGCTTAAGGGTCTGTTTCGGGAAGCTGCAACTTATTGAATAATCTACTGATAAGGTAGGCGCAGTGGCTATTACAAATTTTTATTTTTTTGGAAAAGTCAGTCCGCTGCCACCGCACCTAGATAGGTGCGATGTGAAAACAATATTTTCGGCGTTTTGAAAATGCATAAGCTGCCAAAACACAGTTTACCCAAACAGGCCAGGTGCGTTTTCAAAATGTCACCACACCAAATAAGTTGTCTCAAACAGAGCCTAAGTGGCTCATCAGAGCTTGAGTAGAGGGAAACCATAAGACTTTTTGCGGTGAAGGAAAGTAAAATTTTGACATCCTTGGGTGAACCCGAGAGGTAAAAAATGGAAAGAAGTGGGTGTCACAGTAAGTGATAGGCAACTGCCTTCATTTGTTTGGAATAAAAGAATTTCATTGGAGAAAAACTATTGCAGCACATGAAGTTTAAAGTTTTGAGATTTTCTATCCTCAACATCCAAGCGATATATTTTGTTTCTCCCATCATGAGGATGAAATCACCGACACAAATGAAGGATTAGAACAATCCTAGCATTTGAATATTTGGATAGAAATAAAAATTGATAGGTTACGCTTACTTTTTGGCTGCCCGGGTTTAGAAACAGTACGTTTTGGGTTGCTCCATCGCCCACTTACTAGGGGTGGTCACCTAGGCGCTCGGTCTACCACCTACTTTTTATGTTCTAAGTTTTAATCCCCATGGGGCCTCTTCTGGTTTTCTAGGTAACCCTCTTGCCCTAAAAGAGCACTATGTTCACTAGAAACATCCGAGAAAGGATTTTTTCAATCTAATGTAGGATCAAATAAAACTAAAGTCCCCTTACCTCAAAGCTAAGTATCTTTAGTGGCATTACACCAAGGATTTCAACACAGATTGGTGATCCTGACTTTCTACATATAGAGATGTAAAATGCGATTTATACAATTATATTTATAATATTTCAATATCGGATACTACGTAAGTATACATATATCATTATCAATATACATATCATTATCAATTAATATAGAACTTTCTGATTAAGTCTCAAATATCGAACCCACATGAAGGATTAGTTTTAGATAACAAAATACTTAGCAAAGTATATTCTTACTAAAACTTAACATGCTATAATGGCAATAAAAATTTGATTCTTTTTGTAATTTTTGATAAATGAACATAATGTAAGCAACAAATTAACTTAACTAAAATACTTACAAGATGAAGGCAATATAAGTAAAATATCTTTTTCCTTATCATGAATCAGTGATAAACATAGAAATTCAGTTTTGGAAGTATGCTAAGTGTTTTATGCCAAACAGGAGTAATAATATTCTTTACCCTTACTGGAGATGCTATAAAGAACATTGTTTAATCTATAGTTTGAATAGCCTTGAAGACCGGCTAGGCAGGGAAAGCCCGGCTGTGCAAGGAAAATACTAGCTCTCACTCTAGAGTTCCCTCTTCTTTCTCCAAATGGGGGCTAACATCTCATATCAAAACCAAAAACAATAAATAAAATTGGGGGCTTTAATCTATCACTCTAAAGTCCTCTAATTCTACACCCTTGAAAATATATTTCCCTATTTATTTGCATCTAACCCCATGAACTACATTCTCATTGTTCAAATCAATTTGTGATTTCAACCATTTTATGACTGAGATAATACCATCTCGGATCTTACATGTTCTCACAACAGGTTTTAACACTTAGTTGGCCAAATCAAGAAGTATTTGAAGTGTAAGGTCTTGAATCATCACAACTTCTTCCAACATTGAAGTCCAGTACTTCACACAAATTTCTTTAAAAATTTAATGACTTATCATTTTAAGGAAAAAGATAAAGAAAACTACATTGAATCCATGGAGAAAACATAACCACACATGAGTTTAAAAGTAGAAATCATGCACACATCATGCACACAAACAAGACACACAAACAAGACATCTAAATTAAAAATCAAGTGTAGTCACAAAGATAAACAGTTATCTCAAATTTTCTCCGACGAATGTCTTGAAGTTCCTTTGAATTCTCTTCCTTCTCTCACAATACAAACTAAAATTCAAAATAATATAAAATAAAGTAAAGGTGGCTAGCAGTGGCGCTGTTTGTAAATTTTGGTTGTTGGTTGTTGGTCCCTTGGTGGTTTCCTTTGATGATCCAATTTTTTTTTAATAATAATCCAAAAGGTACCTTAGTGTTCCTTCAAAATTTGTCTCTATTCAATAAATCTTCTAGAAGTTGTCTCCTCAAAAGCCAATTGAATGAATTTGATGTCCATGGGCTGTTTCAGACATTTTTATCAAGGTTTACTTCAAACACCTCTTCAAAATCCCACTTCAACTAATATTTCTTCAAGTAGCTAATCTTGGAGCTTAGCAGCAGTTGCTCTAGCACTTAGGCACCAATCATGGGCGCTTCGGCGCCCTAGTTCATTTTTGCACATTTATTCATTTTTTCTCCAAATTTGATCATTTTTCACTCCTTTTAGGATTTTCCATCCATTTGATTGTACCTACAAGAAAATTACACACATACCTTTCATTAAAGCGTAATATCTCAAAAATAGGTATAAAAATGTGTATAAAGGCACCATATATTTTAGGTGTATCAAAATCCCCCAAACTTAGGATGTTGCTTGTCCTTAATTGACCATTCAATCTATAAAAACCAACATAAGTAGATAATGCATATGAGCTTCTTTAGGAGTAGCTAAAAATTAGATTTAGAAGTATAGTAGCCAAATTTAGAAAAAAATATTTGTAAATGAGACCAACTTAAAAGTTTAGAAATTCTTAATGTTAAGAAATATGAAAATATGAGTTTTTATCTAATTCAAAAATATTGTAGATTTTCCAAATATAGAGTTTAAAACATTTATTGTCTCCACTTCAAAATTTTTATTAAAAATAATTTTACTTACCATATTATATTTTTAAGCTTAAGAGTTTCCCAAATCCTATACTTTAAAAGAACAAATGTGGAAACAATTTTTGATTAGGCATTAATCCTCAAGCCTCTCCTCCCTTTTCTTTTATTTTCCTTTTCTTTCTTCTTCTTTTATTTTTCTTTTATTTTTCTTTTTATTTTTTTTTTTCAGGCAAGGATTACTATATCTGGATAGGCATTTAATGACTTTGAATTCCACTTCTCCTTTCTTAAAGCAAAGCCCTGGTATAAATCTTTTACTTATAAATACAATAATAGTTTTGAAAATTATTTTCAATTAAAGAAATTTAAGAATTAAAAATAAAAGTTTAAATTTCTAAATTTTTCAAAAATACAATTTTTCTTACTAAAGATAGTTACCCTATATTTAACATTTTCTACACTAAAAATTTTTTACTTCAAGTTTTTCTTCATTACTACAAATTTTAACTAAATTTTTTTACTCGTTTCTAAAATCAAAATTTTATTTCCCCAATATAACTTCATATACATAATCATTTTTCAAAATAAAATCAAATTTAGTTGAAATATAATTGAGAACTAATAAACTTTTAAGTTTCTTTAAAACTTTTCATCCCCGAAACTTAAATTTTAACAGAAATAAAACATATAACATCATATATAAAAGCAGGA
>NW_018229902.1:0-4360 GCF_001263595.1 Phalaenopsis equestris | reverse complement strand
TAACTATAACATGCTTGCAGGAATTTTCATATCCTAAATATACAACTACAAAAATTAAAAACAAGAGTAGAAAATTAAATTGATCAAATTTTTAATTCTACTTAATGAAAAGAGATTCATTAGACTTCTATGCAGTTGAGTATAACTGAAAAGTAAATAAACAGACTGACAAACAAATACAATTGCAACAAAAAAAAAACTGGTAGTAAATTGAATTTTTTTAAACATGCAGCTCTTAAATAAAAAGTTAGTTAAATTCTAATCCTTCTTAAGATTCTAGAATTAAATTCAACAAACACTAACTAACTACAACAACATAATTAAATTAATTACTCTCACTACAACATACTAGATAAACACAAAAATACAAATACATCAAATAGGATTACAAAACAAAACATTCTCAACAACATCAAACAAAAATACAACACAAATTATATAACAACTGCACTAATAATATTTTACAACAACACATAAACTATAAGCATAAAATAGAATTAATGATCCCAACTAATCATCACCCTCTTCTTCATCACCATCGTCACTACACCAAACAACTGCAGGCTCATATGGTGGATATCTGGGATACTGAAGAAATACTACATCTCGATTACCTCATTTCAGATGCTCCAGAGTTGTGTTGTATTCCTCCTCATAATCACTTCTTCTTCTTGTATACCCATCCATATGCTCAGCAAAATGCTCTAAATTTGCCACTTTTTTTATAGTATAAATAACATTATTCAATTACCTTTCTATAAGTTGAGATTGAGTATCAGAACTAGAAGTCTGATCCCGTGACTTAGAAGCATATGAAGCAGAGGCTCGTGAAGTAGAGGCAGCGAAACTACTAGAGAATCCACCCTTCCAACCAAAAATAGAATAATCTGAAAAAGTTTTCACATTCACACTGGTAATGGGCTTCTTTGGCTGTAAGATCTCCTCCCAGCTATCATATCTAACGCCAGCCTTCTCATGTAATGAAAAGATCAAGGATGCAAATCTCAAACTTGCGGTAGTAGCAGTAATAGCAGAATTGGTAACAACTCCATAAATCAATCCTCCAAGATCAATCAACTTGAACTTCTGAATACAGTAGTAGTTCAAGGTTGCTATCTCTCGAGATACTTCACTTAGAAGATTAATAGGCAGCAGACGAGCAGAGATAAAATAGTACCATGCCTTTGCATTGGCATCCAACTTCAAGGTAGAAAAATTTACTCTTCTTTCATTTGTAATCTTCCATAATCCTCTCCCATCAGTTAAAGATGATATAATCTTGTCTAGCTCCTCCTCAGTAGGACTATAGCTTGCATAAAAACATAAAGTACTAGGAGGCAATTGGTAAAATTGATTAATTACCTCAAGATAAATTGGTACTATCTTCCCCCACACTGTGACTCCCTCATCAGCCTCTAAGAGATTCGCATAGAACTCTCATACTACAGAGATCACAGTGAAAGCAGAAAAGTAATAGAACCGCTCCCACTGGTGGCTAACAATCAACTCTTCAATAGCTCCTCCTGTACTTTTGAAACATCCCTCGGGAATCAATTTCTATGTATGTAAAGCATAACTATACCCGTCCTAAGCTCTGGAACGAACAAATTTACTTGAATCGAACGGAGCTTTTTCCTTTGCTTCTTTTAATTCTTGGTGTCATTTTCTAAAATTTTGTATAAAATTCAAAATAAATTCCACAATAATTCAAAATAAATTCCACAATTTAAAATTCAAAATAAATTCCACAATTAACTCCAAATCATAAAACATAACTCCTAAAAGCTTAAACTAACAAATCTATGCATTTTCCATCAATTTATTCCAAATTTTCACCATGAATAGTGATTTTTGGGTAGCTCATGAATGTGCTCAAAATACATAATGAAAATAAAAAAATTTTGCATAGAAGTGAAGCTCCTACCGCAAGAAGATCAAATCTAACAAATTTGGCTTGAATCTACCAAGAAATCTTCACTTAAGATGATGCACTAGCTCTCTAAATCACGAAAAAACTAAGGAAGAAGGCGAAGTGGAGTGGTTTAATGGCAATTTTTGAACAAAAAATTCACTTAAAATCCTTTGCAAACTGGTTTTCATGAACTGGCACTTAGGCATGAATTGTTCAGTGTTTAGGCACAAATCTATCAGTTTAGTCAGTGCTTAAGCGCGGGATTTGGTGCTTAGTTGCCAGTGCACAAATTTTGATTTTTTTCATGTAAGAGAAATGCACTCCTAGCCTAAGTCAACCAACCCTCTATGGTCTCAAAAACATTCTATATACTATTTTCTTCCTCTCACTTTCCTTTAGCTCAAGATTTCCCAATTAAAGCTAATTCGATTCAATACTAAATAACAAAAAAAAATTCACAAAAAAAAAAACACTTATATTCATTCACAAATGATTTCAAACATATTTGAATATATAAAATCTCAATCCAAATAGACTTGGATGAGAAAACTCCTAACACAGACTCTAAACAAACTTAACATAAAAAAGCAACTTAAAACACTCTTAACATTAACAAAAAAAGGTTAAACACAAAAACAATAAACATAAGCACTAAATCACGAACTTAATTCCATTCTCTAGTTGATGGAACAAATTCTGGTGTATCATTAGTCTCTCCTTCAGCATTTGGTATGTATATCTAAAAGAACGGATGATGATTAATTATTCTGGTTGAATCTTTTTCAATTCACTAGTTCTTGGGATACATAACCTTATTTGTTTCTTCTATAAAACTGGTATGGCTGAATAGCATCTTTAGTTGTCATCCCATATAAACCTTATTTGTTTCTTCTATAAAACTGGTATGGCTAAATAGCATCTTTAGTTGCCATCCCATATAATCCAGATGTGTGTTAACTTCCATCACTTTTGCTTCAATTGAAGTCATGTTAGCCTTTATTTTAGTGATCTTTTCTGCTATAACTTCGATAATAATGACTAGAAAATTATTATACATCTTTTGCGCACTCTGACTAATAAACTTCTTTCTCATTGCTTCCTCCATCTTCTTCAAATCACTCTCCCAAGAAAACATTTTTCAAAACTCTCTCTTTTTCTTTTAGAATTTAGGGTAAAATATAGGTGTGGTGAGATTTCTTCTCATACCCCGTCTATATATAGGCTTTAAATCCTTCATAAAATTCTTAGGCACGTCTTAAAACTGCTCTTACATGTTCAAGCCAACCAATTTGCATTTAAAACGTTTAGAAACTGAAATTCACATATGTTTCTTAACTTCGCACTTAAACGTCAGATCTTGGGGCTTAAGAGCCAGTGCTCAATTTAACATAGATCAACTTAACGTTAAAAAATTTGTTCTAACATGTCTAAGTCATCTTTTATGTTCTTAAAATAATCACTAACTTAATAGATAATATAATTACTACCAGAATTTTCTAATTCACACACAATAACATAATAATAAAAATAAAAACACAGATAACTATGGTTGCCTCTCACAGAACGCTTAGTTTTACGTCGTTAGCTCGACGTAACAAATGCTTATTTTGGTTGACCCAACATTAAAAAATCATTTAATTTAGGTTGGTCACCTAATTTTCAACCTGTGACCATTCACGTTGAAATTTTTATCAGTTTTAGGATCTTTGATATCCACAAATCTATAAGGATAAACTTTCATCACAACAAATGACCCCATCCACTTGGACTTAAGTTTGTCTGGAAATAATCTTAACCTTAAATTATAAAGTAAAACTTATCGCTCTAGCTGAAAAATTTTTAGTCAGAATCCTTTGATCATGCCACATCTTCATCTTTACTTCGTAAATCTTAGCACTTTTATATGATTCATTCCTTGTTTCTTCAAGCTCACTTAATTGAAATAACCTCCTCTCACCAGCATCTTTCAAATTGTAATTAAATTCCTAAATCACCAAATATGCTTTATGCTCAAGTTCAACTAGTAAGTGAAGCGTCTTCCCAAATACTAGCCTGCATGGGGACATTCCTACAGGAGTTCTATATGCAGTTCTATATGCCCACAAAGCATAGTCAAGTTTGACTGGCCATTCGATTTTTATTGGATTCACAGATTTTCTTATAATTCTTTTAATTTCCATATTAGATAATTATTTTGTTCTTTTAATTTTGCAATTGGATAATTCAGCCAAACCACTTGTCTAAGGATGATAAGCAATAGCAATTCTATGGTTAATAAGATATTTGTATAATAATTTCTCCATTATTGCATTTCTGAAGGCATCTTAAATCTACCAAATATATTTGTTCTTAAAAAACAATGCAATAATTTGAGCATCACAACAGGTAAAAGAACAGCTTCTATCTATTTGGATACATAATTGTCGGCACTATTTTTGGTGTGGGGTT
>NW_018229901.1:0-1014 GCF_001263595.1 Phalaenopsis equestris | reverse complement strand
GGCGGCAGTAAACTCAACAAAAAATCCACGCACTTAAACGATTCCGTCATCAGAGAAATCACATTGGCGTAGAACTCCTTCACAACATTTGCATCAGCTTTATTGGTGGTGTAACAAAATTTTTTCCACCTCCAGTCAACAATAACTTGTTCGATTTCTCCTCCCGGATTTTCAAAAACTCGATCTTGTATGCACTTCTTTCCTTTAAATATGGAAGTAAATTTTGTTTGAGCCATCACATTGACGAAGCGAGACTCGTCAAACTCAACTCTTCTCTTTTGACGTGGATCGTGGAGCCATTTCAATCTAATCAAATTATAGAAAAATTCCAAAAATTACTTCAAATATGCAAATCATGGCTTCCAATAGTAATTCTAAGAGTTCAACATTAAGATCCATGAATTTCTTCCCAAATTTTCTTCACATTCTCAATTTTTTTGGATCTCCTCAATGTGGAAGAAATCCATGCTGAAAATCAAATATTTTTAGCTTAGAGTGAAGCTCTTACCTAAAGATGAACAAATCCGGTGTCAAAAAGCCTTGAAATTGCCTCCCAATCCAAGATCTTTCAAGCCCTAGGTCAAAAATGGCATTTTTAGGAGGAACGGGAAGATGAATAGTGGAGGTTGACTAGTCAAAATTGCGGTTAAAGGTGTTTTTTGTGAGCTCGTCGTCGGTGAGGTCGATGGCACCGTCAGCGCGCTCTATTGGAATTAAAATCCTAAGACTCGAGAAAATCTCGCTGTCGACGGCGTCGAAGTCGTCCGTCGTCGGCGGGCTCTATTGATTTTGTCCAAATTCTGGATTTTTGTGATTTCGATCAATTTCAAGTCTTAACGACATCTTTTTAATCATTATAGACATAATTTTAAGTGACTAAATGATGTACTTAGCACATATAAACTTTCACAACACAAATCATCACATTTATATATAAATTCCAAGGGGTACAACATACTTTACATAACACACCTAAGTCTGGTAATTTCTCAACCTCAATACATTAATTCAGCG
>NW_018229900.1:0-420 GCF_001263595.1 Phalaenopsis equestris | reverse complement strand
CCACCAAACTCAAATTAACTTCACCCACACCTTTGAAATAGTTAAAAAAAGTCTAAGCCCTATCAAATCCCCCTCTCACGAGCCTGCCTCCACCATAGCTCTAGACGAACACCCAAATCCGGTCATGATCGAAATCATACCTAGGCCTTACACCAAGACCAGAGACTCAATCCTTACTCTCTTTAAATCACAAAGAACGCGCCAAGACTCTCTGATCGAAGTTTCACTTCTCAGAGCAAAGGTATAAAACTTCTCTTCCTCCCAAGCCTATTTGAACTCCCCATTTATTTTGAGTTGATTTCATGGCATCATAACCTTATGGATATGATCATCTACTCTAGGTGAGAATTTTAAAATAAAATTTATCTAGTTTAGATAAGCAATGGGAGAGATCTTAAGGCTAGAAGATGGACGGTTCTC
>NW_018229899.1:0-928 GCF_001263595.1 Phalaenopsis equestris | reverse complement strand
GCTTCCAGCCTACTTCGCTGCCCTCTCTAACAATGGTCTCACTGTTGGGTAATGTAGAGACCCGGTCCTCCAGCAAATTTAATTAACTTCTTAATTAAGTATGCCACCTACCGCTCACTTACTATACCCACCTACCACATCCCACCTACCGCTCACCTTTCTCTCACCTACTGCTCTCATAATTTCTATAAATAGTCTCTTTTAGTTTGAAGGAAATGTAAGCCAAGCAAGACCAAACCAAGTCTTCTTGAGAGCTAAGAGAAAGAGAGGAAGAGAGAGAGAGGAAGGGAGAGAAGAAAATATAGATTTTCTGGTAAATGTCGAGGCGTTCGATGGTGTAATTTCTTGAAGTAGTAAAATCCTCTGCAGCTCCGTAGACGTAAGCAAATTTGCCAAACTCGTAAATATGTGTGTTCTTTTCTGGTGTAATCTTTCTCGTTCTATTTTTCGCTTCATCGATCGTTCTCCTGTTTGATTTATATATATACCACATCAACTGCTCTGGTATATATATTTCATAACAACTGGTATCAGAGCTTTGCTCAGATCTGAGGAAGAATGATGGCTGCAGATGAAGTTAAAGTTTCAGGGATCGAGAAATGTGATGGCATAGATTTTGGTTATTGGAGAATGCAGATAGAGGATTATCTT
Source organism: Phalaenopsis equestris (assembly GCF_001263595.1). NCBI lineage: Eukaryota > Viridiplantae > Streptophyta > Magnoliopsida > Asparagales > Orchidaceae > Phalaenopsis > Phalaenopsis equestris. The sequence continues at coordinate 277 of NW_018229899.1, read as the reverse complement.
TATGGGAAGAAACTTCATCTTCCGTTATTGGGAAAAGACCTGAAAGGATGGATGAAGCTGTCCTTATCTCGTGGCCTATTTATAGCATGCTATCACGGAAATCCAAGGAAATTCTATTATTATATAATAATATCATTTAATTATTTTTCACATGTTAAAAAAGTTTCTCTTGTTCTCATAAATTGTGCAGCATCCGAGGAGCAAGATAATCGAAGAACTAAATACACACACACACATACATACATATAGATTGATACGTGTGTGTGTGTGTGTGTAT
>NW_018229898.1:0-4426 GCF_001263595.1 Phalaenopsis equestris | reverse complement strand
GGACGTGGACGAGGAAGAAATAACTTAATTGTTGAGTGAACTAGGCCGACCATCAACATTGGCCATGAAGAAAGTTTTGAAGATGAAATAATGATGAAAAAATAGAAGAAACCTCAGTACAAGATATCCTTGGAAGATACGGAGAAAAGTGAATCTGAAACAAAGTTTGATCGGATAAATCACTATGTGAATGCCATGACCCTTACTCCGGTCCTCCCTTAAAAGGTATAGAGTTTAGAGGTCAAGGAAATCCGTAGCGCTGGTTTAAAGCCGATCAAGTTTTATTGTGCTTCTACTTTTGCTAGTCCTGAAAATCATGTAATTTTGGATGAGGATCCTGGAATTGCCTGTTGGTTACTTTTCGTCTTGTGTACAAAAGTTATTTCAACAGGGGCATTTGCCAAAATCCAAAAGATAAGTTACAACTTTTTGAAAAATTATGGAATATTAAAAGTCGAACTCCTAACTCAAAAGAGGGTCTCAGATTTAATATACTAGGACCATTCGATGATTCAGAATTTTGCACGGTTGTTACTAGCAAATTGGAAGAGGATTGCCTCAATATGGAGGACGACTCTACTGATCAGCTAATAGAAGATGCTCCACCTGAATTTGAGGAAGAAATCAAATCAACTATTGATGAACTGAAGGAAATCAAACTCGGGACGAAAGAGAAGCCCCAACCTACATTTATAAGTTCTCTACTCAACGATGAAAAATCCTTAGAATTGATCAAACTGTTAATAGAATTTAAAGACTACTTTGCATGGAGTTATGATGAGATGTTGAGACTGTCAGCAAAAGTTGCAGTACATAAACTCGGGGTGGATAATGACATGATCCCAGTAAAACAAGTTCCAAGAAGAATGCGCCTTGAAATAGAGCAACAAGTCATTTATGAGGTGAAGAAATTAACAGACGCTAACTTTGTAAGAGAAGAATAATACCCCACATGGTTAGCTAATATTATACCAGTTAGGATGTCCGTGTATGTGTTGACTTCAGAGATTTAAACAAAGCATGTCCGAAAGATGAATTTGCACTGTCAATACCAGAAATGATGGTATATAGCACTTCGGCACATGAAATTTTCTCCTTAATTGATGGATTGTTAGGATACAACTAAATCAAGATGGCTCCTGAGGATACAACACTTACAGTATTCAAAACATCGATTGGGATTTTTTGCTACACAATGATGCTGTTTGGGTTGAAAAATGCCAAAGTGACATACCAATGAGCTATGATAAAGATTTTCGATGACCTCATTCAAAACCAGGTGGAATGCTACGTGAATAATTTGGTCATCAAAAGTAAACAGAAAATAGACCATTTGTATGATTTGAGGATCAAGTTCAAATGGTTAGGATGATATGACTGGATGATATGACCTCAAGATGAATCCCTTAAAGTGCGCCTTCGGTCTTACCTCTAGTAAATTTCTAGGATTCGTTGTCCGTTGTCGGGGAATCAAGATCGACCCAGATAAGATTAAAGTTATCTTGGAGATGCCTCCTCCAAAAATTTTGGAACAACTACGTTCCTTTCAAGGAAAGTTGGCATATCTGAGACGCTTTATTTTTAATCTCTCAGGTTGGTGTCAACCCTTATTGGCATTAATTATAAAGGATGTCAAATTCATTTGGGAAGAGAAATGTCAGCGTGCTTTTGAGGACTTTAAGCAATATAAGCAATATTTAAGGACACCTCCTATTTTGGTAGCCCCTATCCCAGGGAAACCTTTGATACTTTATACTGCGACCCTAGACGACTCTCTCAGAGCCCTTTTAGCTCAAGTCAATGACGAGGGTAAAGAAAACACACTCTACTACTTGATTTGTTGTCTAATATTGATGGAGGTAAGGTATCTGCCTATTGAGAAGCATTGTCTAGCTTTGATTTTTGCCGCCCAGAAGCTCAAACACTAGATGTTTCTCATAGAATTACCCTAATTTTGAAAGCTAATACGTTGAAATATCGGATGACCTGACCAACACTCTCTGGATGCCTAGCAAGGTGTTCAATAATTTTGTTGCAATTTGATTTAATTTTTATTCTCCTCCATGCTATCCAGATACTAGCAGACTTTCTTACTGCACACCCACTGTCAGCTGGGTCCTCTCTCAACGATGAGTTACCAGACGAGCAAATGCTACAAATGGAATTATCCAGTACACAATGCTGGGATATGTACTTCGATGGTGCTTCATCATCCATAAAAGACAAACAATCAGGCACAGTTATACCAGGAAAAGCAGGAATTGGTTTGATCTTTATCACACAAGATAAGGGTATGTTGAGGTTCTCATACCACTTGACAGAGCAATATACGAACAATGAAGTAGAATATGAAGCCTTAATCACCAGATTAGAGTTGATAATCTCAATGGATATAACAGATATTGCCATCTATGGTTATTCTCAACTCGTCATCCAACAAGTCACCAGACAATACAAGATTTTAAAGCCAAGGTTAGCAGAATACCACTGGTATACAATGAAGCTATTGGAGCAGATTCCCAACATAACTTTCTACCAGATTCCTCGGGGAGAAAATGCCCTTGCTGATGCTTTCGCAAAAATCGCTAAAAAATTGGCGTGTCCACTAGAGGATTCCATTGACATTACAGTATAAGGAAGACAGGTTTTGTCTCGAGTCGAGCTTGACAATCTACACAAGCTCAGAAAAGAGGAAAAAATAATGATTGCAGTTGTCGATATCAATGAAGATTGTCATAACCTATTGATCGAATATTTGCAAAATGGAAAGCTGCCAGAGGAAAAGTCAGTAGCACATCACATCACTAGAAGGGCTATTTCATATGCTCTAGTAGGTGATGTCCTCTACAAAATATCATTCAATCAGATGTGGCTGCGATGCTTAAGCAGAGCTGAAGCACAAAATATTGTCAAAGAAGTACATGCCGGATTGTGTGGAGCTCACCAGTCAGACCAAAGATGAAATTTAAGATCAAGCGACTCGGAGATTATTGTTCAGCAATGATGTCCGGCTACATTGATAAAATCAGAAGATTTAACCAGTGCCAAGTGCATGGGGTGATCTTGCACCAACCTCTGAATGTGCTACACCCAACATTTGCCTCGTGGTCATTCGAGTGTTGGGGCATGGACATAATAGGTCTGATAGACCCTCCGTCTTACAAAGGATACAGATTCATACTTGCCACTACATGTTACTTTTTCAAATTGGCAGAGGTAGTGTCGTTACGAGAGGTTACAACACAGGATGTCCTTCAGTTCTTCAAAAATCAAGTTGTGTACCATTTTGGAGTTCCATGCAAAATAATCTCTAATAATGGGATAGCCTTCAAGAGCATAAAAATCAATATTTTCATTAAACGACACAGGATAGACTGAAGAAACTCGAAGATCTATTATCCCACGGCAAATGGCTTAGCTAAAGCCTTCAACAAGACACTGATATAGATTTTAAATAAGACACTGGATGAAAAGAAAAGAGATTGGCATAACAAACTGTTAGAAGCCTTGTGGGCTTACCAGATAATGTTTAGGACTTCCACTCAGTGTACATCCTACATGCTCGTGTACGGGTCCGAGGCCGTACTACCGCTAGAGGTTCAGACGCAATCCCTCAGAGTCACCGTTGCCAATCAACTTACAAAAGAAGAAAGTGCAAAACTCAGACTTGAAGAATTAAAACGTCTTGAAGGAAACTAAATAGAAGCACAACAACATTTGGAGCTTTACCAGGCAAAGATGATACAAGCTCATAACAAATTGGTCTGCCCAAGAACATTTAAAATTGTTGATCTCGTACTTGTGCTCAAAAGGCTTATTCTTGCATGCTGCAAGATAGGTGGAAAATTTGAGCCAACTTGGGAAGGACCATTTGTCGTAGAAAAGGTTTGCACTGTAGGAGCCTACCAGCTGGTAGATTTTTGAGGTGAAAGATCCATGTTGCTAATCAGCAGACAATATTTGAAGACATACTACGGAACTTGACATTTCTTGAATTGAAATCTTAGAGTTTTGATTGTTCTGGGGTTATTTATTTGGCCAAACGTCTGTGACCGGGTCCAAAAAAAATTGTAATAAAATTAACCTCAACAAAATAAAAAACTTTTAAAGCTACATACTTTAATTTTCTCTTTTCTACCTTTTTTAGTTTGATATTTTACTTAATTAAAAAAATATAAATATAGATCAATGATTTTCTCGCCAAGATAACATAAAAATAAACACTTTGTTTTGTTCTTGTTCTCACTAAATTTCAGCTCACTGATATTTTTTTTCTGTCATCTGTAGAGAAAATGTTAGGACATAGGTTGAATTTTTCTTTTAAAGATGGTTGGAACCTCACACTTAATGAGGAAAGGGTGCCGCAGGGCAAAATCATAGACTTTGTCATAGACTTAAGTCAAGTCGACATGGACTATGAGGGTCC
>NW_018229897.1:10020-13691 GCF_001263595.1 Phalaenopsis equestris | reverse complement strand
ATATCTTCCCTTTAATTTTCAAGCAACCTTATGCTTGCTTAATTTTAACTTGAATTAAATGTATCCATGGTTTATATACTTCACGTGTTATTACCGCACTTCTTACTTATATCATAGCATCTCATTTCTTTGAGAGCATTCTATAAGCAGTTTTCTTCATTAGTTTGGTGCTATTCCATTATTGAGCTTATTCAAGTAGAACATATTACTATGATTACATGATAGCATTTAAAGTTTTAAATTTTAAATAGTTTTTGACATAAGTATTTATTATCTTTCATCAAATTATATATAAAATAAAATATATTGTTTTTGTAACATTTTCTTAAAACTACTCAAAATAGGAAATGGGAAAAATATCACTTTAGTAAATATGCATATGATCCTTGTTGATTAAAGTTTTAAGTTTTAAATAATTATTGACATAAGTATTTACTATCGTTCATCAAATTATATATATGAAGGCTTATCATATAAATATATATATATATATATATATATATATGATAACAATAATAATAATAAAAATAGTAATAATAATAATAATAACACTTTATTCTAGCTCACTCATTAGCATAAACGAGTCAACAAAATGGGTAATTTTCAGTTGACCTAACTTTTTCTTAAGAGTTGATGAAGTCTTATAATATGTACATATAAAATATTTTTACTAAAATATAAAAATCTTCTCTATGAAAAATTTAGTTTAAGTGATTCATTTACAGAATTTAATATTAAATAGAACATAAATTAGTTAATTGTTGATGAAAACATTATAAAATAGTTTGAAGATAACCTCTTAAATTATGTTTAAGGATTATTTGAAAATAAATTATATTACTATTAAATTTATGTAAATATGTATATATGAAAGTCAACAAGGATCATATGCTAGTGTTGACTTCACTTTTTGTTGAGGATTAGTTTCTTCTTTTGAAGCATAGAAACTAACCAAAGGACTTTTCTGTTAACTATTTCTAGAGGACTAGTGATGACATGAACAAAATATAAGGACAACAAAAATGATATATATTCTAAAACTCTCACCAATATAAATTCTAAAACTCTTCTTTGCACATCTTGATGTTTCATATGTTGGTTCTAACCTCAAGCACTTAGTAGGTGGGACCAATATGGGAGAGCTCAAGAGGAGTCCCCATAGGACACTTTGGCTTTAGGGTTAGCCTTGGGTGGTGTGGTCTTTGTCTTGCATACAAATACTTTCAATTTTGGTCCAAATCTTTAGCCAAACTTGCCTAGCTTGAACCCTTACTCTATTGGAAACTCATGTGGATGGTCCCCGAGACCATTCGCCTTGGGCTAGGGTTTGGCTAAGTCCAGCACATGGAGGATCCATAATGGTAGTTCTCTTGGTCTCATGGCTCAATAGGGTGACGTCATGATTAAAATTCTCAATTTATCCCAATTTTACCAAATTTTCAATTTCAACTTGTTTAGCCCCAAACTTTCCCAAATTACTAAATTTCCCCTAAACCTTAGTTTTCCAAAAATTCCCAAAATTACCCAAATTCTCAAAATCTCTTCAAAAATCATTTCAAACTATTCAAAATCACTCAAATTGACTAAAATACCTCAAATTTTCCAAAATTATCAAAATACTCCTAAAATTACTAAAATTCCATTCATACCCAAAAAATTCCAAAAATTTTTGAAATCTCCAACTCCAAATGTCACCAAAATCAATTTGAATAGCTTCATTGAGCCCAATTTGACCAAATTGACCCCTTTTGACCAAAATCCCCAAATTGCCCCTAAATGTTAAATTCCCCGATTCACCACCAATTCCCACTAAATTGACTTTAATCTCACCCAATTTCAATTCTATATCAAAATTCATCGTATCCAATCCAAATGGAGACCAAAACCATGCCCAAGTGAACCCATCTTAAGCCCAATTTCAATCCCAATCCCCAAATTTGTACTTAAGTCCAAATGTCGCAAATCGAACCTCATAACACCAAATTTCTACCCAATTGATATCCAAAACTCTTCATTGAAAACCATTGGACCAATTCGAACCATCAATTGAGTCTAACCTAAACCCTAACCCTATCCAAACTCAAGTCTAGCCTAAATTCCCCAAAATTGACCATGAACAAAATTTCACTAAATTGAACCCCCAAATCAATTCAAAATCACCCAATTCCTTTTCAAAACTTATCATGACAATCATTCAAGCCAATTTGATCAATCAATTGAGCCAAGATTAAAGTCTAGAATTCAAGCTCAAGACATGATTTTGAGCCAAAGCCTTGAATTGAACCAAACACATTCAAATTGACCATTCCATGGTCACCGCAACCAGCCTTTGAATCCTAGCCACCAAGCTAGATCCACCTAGCCCACCCTATATGAATCATGGACCAAAGGTCCCTTATTATAGGGGATCTCTACCCATATTTGGCAAAACCCAAATATATTTGCCATCAACCATGAAACCTTCTAGGATAATCATCATTTAGCTCCCCCTGGCTTGCCTGACAACTCTAGCCACCAGTCCTGGCCTAGTTGGACGGCCTATTAGCCGGAAAACACCAAAACCAAAAGGACCCCATATCCAAAACTCAAAATTTGAACTCCCTGAGTTGACTCATCCCAATTGGTTGCTTGCACTTCTCTTCCCTCCACCTAAGCTTCTCTTTGCACCCACTTGTCATCCATGGCGGTGACCAAAAGAAAATATGTTGAGATTTTCATACTTATTTTATACTATTTTTAATGATATTGCACTTTAAAGAAAGGTATTTTTGATGTTTTGTTGCAGGAATGATGAATTAGGGTCATTGGAGCAAAAAGATACAAAAAAAGAGTGAATTTTACAAAAAAAGAGTGATTTTGGAGCGAAAAGAACCAAAATGTGAAGATTTGAACTAGGCCGCCGACGGCGTCCTAGACCCCGCCGACGAAGAGTTTTTCCCGAGACTACAAGACAAAATCTTCAGAAGCCTGCTGACGGCGCCCTCGAGGCCGCCGACGGCGAGATCGACCGTTATGCCTACTCAAGCTTTGGATAAGGCCAAATTTTGAAGGGATTCTTAGGCAACTCTTGGGAAAGCTCATCCACAACTTTAAAAGAACATTTAGGCCAAAAATTAAGAGAGCCTGGAGAGAGGAGAGGTTCCATTAGTATGTAACAATTGTGAGGATTTCTTCGAAGAATTGTAAGAGTGGAGGGAAAGTGAGAGATTTCTTCCTCCTTGCTACTTCAAAGAGGAATTCTGTGTGCTATAAAGAAAGGAAGAGATTTAGAGGAACTTCTAGCAGTGTTCTTGGGGAGAATTTAGAGATAAGTTATTTACTTGTTGTAGTTTGTATGACTTTAATTTTATTTATGAATTTCGAGTTTTGTTGTGTTTTCCTCATGAGTTCTGAGTAGTTTTCTCTGTCATTCACCTTGTCTTGAGATTTGTGAAATGGTGATTTGAATTGGCGATGACAATGTTTAAGAAATTGTGATGATCTTTTCACTTCGATCTTAATTTAATTTCAATCTGGACAATTGATTTGTTAAAATATGTTGAGTTTTACAATTAAAGTGAATATTACATCCAAGATTCAGGGAGGTCAAAGCTCTTGAAAGTTGGGTGCAAATAAATAGAGAAATATTATTCTCGGGCGTAGAATTGGAGATTTTAGAGTGACAGACTAAA
>NW_018229897.1:9093-9831 GCF_001263595.1 Phalaenopsis equestris | reverse complement strand
TGCTCCTATTTGGCACAATATAAATTGAACTAATTCATTTTATCCATTCACTATAATTTCTTGACAAGGAGAAGGATTCTTCTTATATATTGAATCTCACAATTAAACCCTACTTTATATCATTAGTTATTTATTAGTTATTAAAATTATCTATTTATTTCAATTGCCTATTAGTGATAGATAAGCAAATTGAACGTCATTGTTGTGATTAAAGTATTGCTTTTCTAAGGTCTTAGTCCGTAATTCTAAACTACTCCCTGTGGGATCGATATCTAGGACTTCATTAGAGCCCTATATTACTTGAGCGATACGTATACTTGCGTTGACAAATTCAAATTTAACATTATTGAATATTATATTTATACATCTTAATCAAATTAGACACATCTATAAAGCCGCGATCAAGACTTTGGACGCCGTTGCTGGAAATTAAATCTTATAGTAGCGCCATCAAATTCTTGTATTTGTCAATTTACAAAAGGTCGGTCATGTTTTTGGCTCCGTTGTTGGGGAGTGAGTTAGTAAAATTACGATCAGAGTAAAATTACGATCAGAGTAACTGACAAATTAAGATTATTAGAAATTTTTTACTTAAATTGCAACTTATTTTTATTTTTATATTTAGTTAATTATATTACTGAGTACTGATTTCAAATTGTATGCGTAAATTTGGACCTGAAAATCTTATACCCTACGATTCAGAATTAGAACGCACTGTTAGAAGGATTAGAAAATTAA
>NW_018229897.1:5546-8119 GCF_001263595.1 Phalaenopsis equestris | reverse complement strand
AACCCAGGTTGGAAGAATCATCCAAATTTTAATTGGAATAACAATTCTTCTACAAATAAACAATGGGAAAACAACTCAGTGAACCCATTAGGAAATTCATCCAACCAAAGAAATGTTAACTATAAATCTTCTTATCCTCCAAAATTTAACAGTAATACTCAAATTAAGGAGAAGAAGTTGTCTATGAAAGAGCTGATATTAAACATGGGTCAACAATTACAGAATCAAGGAAAGCAATTACAGATTCAAGGAAATCAATTACAACATCAAGGAACTACTATTAAGAATATTGAAAACCAATTAGGGCATATCACTACTGCGCTTAGTAACCAAAAATTAGGAAATTTTCCGAGCACTGTGGAACCAAATCCTAAAGATCAAGGAAAAGAATAAATCAAGGCGATTCAATTGCGAAGTGGAAAAGAATTCGAGATAAGAGTGACAAAAGAAATAGAAACTGAAAAAGAGAAAGTAGATACCGAAAAAAGGATCATGAGTACCCGAATTTAGAGTATCCATTTACACTAATGAAAATTATTGTGGAGAAGCCTCCACCACCGTTCCCTCAAAGATTGAAGCAACACAAATAGAATAATCAATTTTTCAAATTTTTAGATATTCTTAAGAAGTTAACGGTAAACATTCGCTTCATATAATCTTTAGAGCAGATGCCCAATTATGTGAAATTTATGAAAGATATTCTGAACAAGAAAGAGAAGTTCACAGATAACGAAACTGTTGCACTTAGCAAAGAGTGTGGTGCAATTGTTCAGAAAAAGCTTCCTGAAAAATTAAAAGATCCTGGTAGTTTCACTATACAGAAGTTGGATAAGCAATTTTCAAAATTTCTGAAAATATTTATGAAGCTTATAATTAATATTCCATTTGATGAAGTCTTAGAACAAATGCCAAGCTATGTAAAGTTTATGAAGGATATTCTCAATAGGAAAAAGAAGTTTGAAGATAATGAGACTATTGCACTTAGTGAGGAGTGCAGTGTTATAGTTTAGAAAAAGCTTCCCGAAAAGCTTAAAGATCCTGGTAGCTTTACATATCCATGAGCAATAGGAGACAGATTTTATGGGAAAGCTTTGTGTTAGGTGCAAGCATTAATCTTATATCATTATCAATATTCAAAAGATTAGGATTAGCAGAAATAATCCCTACTACTGTTACTCTGCAACTTGTAGATCGTACGATAACATACCCTAAAAGGAGTTATAAACGATGTCCTAGTGAAAGTGGATCAATGTATCTTTCCTGTTGATCATTATGTTAGATATGGAGGAAGATAAAGAGGTACCTATCATTTTAAGGAGACCTTTCCTAGCCATAGGAAGAGAAATGATAGATGTGCAGAAATGGGAATTAACAATGTGTGTCAATGATCAAACTATTACTTTCAATATTTCAAGATCAATGAAATATCCTGCAAAAGTTAGGGATGATGAATAGTATAGGATGGATGTTATAAGATATCTAAGTGAATGTCATTTCAAAACAACTTATGAAGAAAAATTTGAAGAAAAAGATTTGAAGCATGAGCAAGAAGAGGAATTAGATTGATATGAAGAACTTTTTAAGGAAGATTCAAACTATGTTCGAGAAAGTTTTGAAATTTTGGACACGATAGACAAAGATAAATCGATTTGTCCATATATTAAAAAACCTCATGAACTTGAGTTGAAGTTACTTCCTGAACATTTATAATATGTCGTTTTAGGAGATTCCTCTACTTTACCAGTTATAATTTCCTCAAAATTAACGATGGAAGAAGAAGAAAGGTTGATGAAAAGTTTAAAAAATTTTAAGAAAGCTTTTGGATGTACAATCGCTGATATTAAAGGTATCAGACCTTCAATTTGAATGCATAGAATTCATATGGAAGAGAACTACAAACTCAGGGCTGATACTCAAAGGAGACTAAATCCTGTTATGAAAGAAGTAATTAAGAAATAAATTTTAAAGTGGTTAGATGTTGAAATTATCTACCCTATTTCAGAAAGTGCATGGGTTAGTCCAATTCACTGCGTTCCTAAAAAAGGAGGAGTAACTGTAACTATTAATCAACATAATGAATTAATACCAACTAAATAAGTTACAGGGCGACAAATATGCATTGATTATAGAAAATTAAATCTTGCCACTAGGAAAGATCACTTCTCTTTACCCTTTTTAGATCAAATGATGGATAGACTTGCTAGGCACAAATATTTTTGCATTTTAGATGGATATACCAGTTACCATCAAATTCCTATTGCTCCTGAGGATCAAGAAAAGACAACATTTACCAGTCCTTTTGGAACTTTTGGTTTTTGAAGAATGCCTTTTGGATTATGTAATGCACCTGCAACATTCCAAAGATGTATGATGTCCATATTTAGTAAGTTAATTGATAATGGATTGGAAGTATTTATGGATGATTTCTCTGTATTTGGAACATCATTTGACGCATGCTTAATTTACCTTGAAAAAGTTTTTGAGCTATGCGAAAGGACTAATTTAGTTTTAAATTTGGAGAAATGTCAATTTATGGTTGCAGGAGGAATTGTGTTAGGGCATAAAATTTTGAA
>NW_018229897.1:3807-4045 GCF_001263595.1 Phalaenopsis equestris | reverse complement strand
TAAGAAGAGATTGTTACAATTAAATGAATTGGAAGAATTTAGAAATGAAACTTATGATAACGATAGAATTTATAAAGAAAAATTAAAGTTATGGCATGATCAGAAGATCAACCAAAAGAGCATTGAACCAAGACAAGAAGTTTTGCATTATAATACTAGGCTGAAGTTATTCCCTGAAAAATTGAAGTCTCGTTTGTTAGGTTCATTTACTGTGACTCAAGTTTATACTTACAGAGCT
>NW_018229897.1:2281-3797 GCF_001263595.1 Phalaenopsis equestris | reverse complement strand
AGCTATTAAAATTGAAGATCAGTATTAAAATTGAAGATCAGAAAATGGGAAATATATTTAAAGTAAATGGACATAGATTAAAAGAGGGTAAAAGACCAAATAGACCAAATATTAAAGAGGTTTTAATTATCAGTCAACCTGAATGACACCTGAATAGGTCGGGCTGTCGACGTTATTCCAAGCGCTTTTTGGGAGACAACCCATATTTATCTTTACTTTATTTGCAATTATAGTAGTTTTTATTTGAGATTATCACTAGTTTATGGTAGTATTAAGCTCTACTACTCTTATTTACCCTTAAAACGTCTTTAAAATTGGAACGGATTCGGACCAGAGCGAAACTGTGAAAATTTTGCCTTGGGCGCCGACGGCACCATCGACGCCGCCGCCGGTGGGTTTTTCCCGAGAGTCCAGACAAAATTAATATAGAGGCGCACCGACGGCGCCATCGAGGCCACCGAGGGCGAGACCGTTGAGATGACGGTTTCTTGTGTTGAGTGGCCGTTTTTTATGGTTTTTGGGCGAGAATAGTCTTTTTAAACTCAAAAATTCGAATTCTAATTCATATTTTCCCTCCAAAAATGAAGTGAAACTCTACCAATTTCATTCCTATGGCATCCAATTCCCCTGATAATCTCAGAATGCGAGTTTTCAATCGGCGAAAGTTTATTAGTGTGGAAGCGCACCATTTTTGACCAAGGACTATAGAGATCTTGGATTAGGAGGTGATTTCAAAGCTTTTTGACACTGGATTTGATAATCTTTTAGTAAGAGCTTCACTCCAAGCTAAAATTATCTGATTTCCACCATGAATTTCTCTCACATTGAGGAGATCCGAAAAATGTGGGAATGTAAAGAAAATTTGGGAAGAGATTCATGGATTTTTTTATTGAACTCTTAGAATTACTATTGGAAGCCATGATTTACATATTTGAAGTAATTTTTGGAATTTTTCTATAATTTGATTAGATTGAAATGGCTCCACGAGAAAAGAGGTGAATTGAGTTAGACGAGTCTCGCTTCGTCAATGCGATGGCTCAAACAAGATTTACTTTAGTCTTTAAGGGAAAGAAATGTATACAAGATCTAGTTTTTGAGAGTCTTGCGGGAGGAGAAATTGAACGAGTTATTGTCGAGCAGAGGTGGGAAAACTTTTGTTACACCCCCAATTAAGCTGATGCAAATGTTGTGAAGGAACATGGAAGATATGCGATGGCCAATGTGATTTATTCTAATGACGGAATCGTTCAAGTGCGTGGATTCCCTGTTGAGTTTACTGCTGCCCACATCAACACTTTTTACGAAGTCCTAGACTCTTATATCTATCACTATGAATCCTTTAGTACGATGGAAGACCCCCTCAATAATGTGATCAACTTTCTCACTGATGGGAAAGGAACATGGAAGATAAAGCAGCGAGAACGGGTAAACTTTTCTGCTTCCATGTTGAATGCCACCTCTAAGGAGTGGCACTATTTCATTTCTCTACTCTGTTACCGACCTATCACCATAGTGA
>NW_018229897.1:0-452 GCF_001263595.1 Phalaenopsis equestris | reverse complement strand
GTGGGGAGAATAATTCTTAAGAATATATTGACTACGACAAGGAGTGAGACTAGTGGAGGTCTAGGACATCCTGGACTTATTTATAAAATTTATAAACTTTCTGGAGTAGAATTTGGAGGTGAATAATGGGTTTATCCTATGAAACCCATTAGTAAAGTTAATTTGAAGACGTATGAAGCCCATGAGAAATGGAGAACTGGGAGTAGAAGTCAGTAGAGATGTCCCCTCTACAAGTTATGACCTTCCACCTTCTATTTCCCCTACCCTCTCTGATTTGATGAATGAGTTGGCCTTGCAGTGGAAGAGCATAGAATTGATAAGTGAAAGGATTGGAGGTTTAGAATGTCGACATGATTATGATAGTGAGTACTTGCAGAGGCATTCAAATTTTGAGGTACCCTACTATGAAGCTCAGGATCGACACTACAGAGGAGAGCCTGATGTTACGTTTC
>NW_018229896.1:0-840 GCF_001263595.1 Phalaenopsis equestris | reverse complement strand
TCAAGATTTCTCCGAGATTTTTGAAGATGTTTACTGAGTCTTTTCTCGTTGATGTTCTCGAGTTTTCGACCATGAGTCGTCGTTACACTCTTCTTCGAATTTCCTGGATGGCTTTTCTTCCATACTTCGCTTTTTTGCAATAGATTTCAGCTTGCTACATTTAAGAAACAACGGATCCCACAGGCATAAAGATTCGTTTTACATTTACAGAATGTTATTATATTCTTGTTTATACCTGCTACTACCCTGTACAACATGTTATATTATTCTTTCTACTATACCTGCTACTGTTAGGTACAACATGCTAAATTATTCTTGTTTCTACTTGCTATTATTCTGTAAAGCATGTTATACTGTTCCTTTTACTGTACTTGCCACCACTCTATATAGCATGTTATATTGTTCCTTCTACTATACCTGCTACTGTCATATATGGCATGTACACTGCTTCTTTTATTGTGTTATCTACTGCTTGCCCTGTACTGCACATTTTATATTACATAGCCTTAAGCATGCCTCATTTCCATATAAGATGTTTAGAGGACATTACCATAGGGTCGTTTGATTTGACATCATAACTGGACACCCTAGAAAACTTAAACTCGTCACGACAAGGGGCTTGGAGTTAGCGCGGTGGGCAGCACGACCATCTTCAACAGCAGAACATGTCTTCCCCAGCTAAACCATTCCTTTCTTAGAATTTAGAACAACAATCCATAGGATTTCGAGCGGGCGCAACATAAATCATGACCCTTTTCGTTAGGTATTCGTATGGCTCTGCTGTACGATCAAAGCCCTAACTCGTTTTAAGGTTCCGAGGTTGTCGTCCGATACGACGTA
>NW_018229895.1:0-216 GCF_001263595.1 Phalaenopsis equestris | reverse complement strand
ACGAACTTGTTCAACCATTTGTTTGAAATATTTTTGAAGAATGGTTGTTGATGTAGATTCTTTTCTTAGTTGGTCTTCTTTGTTTGCTGACGTTACTTATCTTCTTTCTTCTGTAATATGTACGACCTCTGGTTGATTGACATCTGGAGATTCCAACTGTGGCATTTGTGACTGACCTTGGATTGCGGTCATAGTAGCGGTCATTTCTTCTATCTT
>NW_018229894.1:19484-20023 GCF_001263595.1 Phalaenopsis equestris | reverse complement strand
TGGTCATAACCGCCGAGCTCACCATCGGCGGCCTCAAGGTATGAACTAATTCTAGAGTCTCGGGAAAAACTCGCCTTCGGCGCCCTAGTTCAATTCTTCACATTTGGCCCTTTTCGCTCCAAATTCGCTTTTTTTTGCATCTTTTTGCTCTACTGACCTTATTTCATCATTCCTGCAACAAAACATCAAAAATACCTTTCTTTAAAGTACAATATCATCAAAAATAATATAAAAATAGGTATGAAAATCTTAACATATTTTCCTCTGGTCAAAATCCCCCAAACTTAACTATTACTTGTCCTCAAGTAATTTTAGTACTACATAAAAGTTATGATCTATTGTAGTAAAGTTTTAATTCAGAAATACTATAAGCTGGATTTAGATAAATATCATAGTGAGTTTTTAAAAAAAAATTTAAGTAATTGAATTAACTCTGTAGCCACAAGATTATCTAGTCATCAAGTTTAAGAGTTCTAGTCTTCTATTCATTTCAAGAATGATTATATGTTGCAATATTAAGTCACTTAGAATATTCAAAT
>NW_018229894.1:0-7083 GCF_001263595.1 Phalaenopsis equestris | reverse complement strand
ACCTTCCATTAAAGTGCAATATCACCAAAAATGAGTATAAAATATGGGTCTAAAAATGCATATGTTTTTTTGTGTATCAAGGATCAAGTTTTGACTCTATTGCAAAGTAAGAAAATATAAGTGAAAATATAAGCAAAGACGTTGTTATACTGTTGCATATAAGTAGTTATCGGGGAAATCAGTACCATCAGTGAAAAGCATATTAGACCCAACTGAGGTGATCTATTAACTGATCGCGATCTTCTTCCCGGTGGATTCAGTAACTATACTTAGTTGAGTGGAAGGCATTTAGACATCTTTTCTTTCAAGAATCATTAATGGATAATTACATTCCATCACATTCTTTACTCCATCTCTTGTTACTCTAGGATGTTTTTCGTTCTTGGCTTGCGTGTTGATGGGCAAGAAAGGTCATGGGCCAGACATGTTTTGAGAACGCAAGGGGTCATTTCCCCCACCTGAAAAGATAGACATGACCATTCTTTTCACAATAAAAAGTTACTATTCAATGTATCCTTAATGCATCGTTTTGGTGACTTTGTGTCCTTTCTACTTCTTCATCGGTCACTAGTCACTTCTTGATTATAAATAGGCATATGGATTTTTTGTAAAGAAGCTTATTTTCGAACAAATTTATCAGTGTAGTCTTAAGACATGAAAGAATCCCGGTGGGTGTTCTCCGATGATGGTGGATAAATGGATTTTTATAGAGCGTGAATGATGGATCTTCTAATCCTATTGTCCTAATGTCGCTCTTTTTATTCTTTGAACTCCAAAATAAAAAATTTCTTTCTTATTGGCTCTGAATGAGAAATTTTTTGGGTTCAAAGGCTGTGAAGTTACATTAATACATGTTGGAGGGAGATTATCTTCCTAGGAAAAAAAAATTTTCATCATATGATTGGTCCTCACTTGTGGTTGTCAGTCTTATGGATTTACTATATAGTCTTTTTGTCGCATCAGCTCATGTTGCTAAGATTCTTGAGACAGAGCATACAATGGTAAGAACCTTTTTGATCCTTCCATGATTTTCTCATTCTTAGCTACATGCGAAGCTTTTTGAATCAACCTATGTTATTGGAAGCATCTTTTTCTCCAGCTCAGCCATCGCGTCATCCTCGTCCTCTCCGAAGTGCCACGCGTCGTGTTCTGGTTTGGCGTCGCCAGCTGACTTAGTCGCCACGCAGCCCGTGTTCACGTACTGCTCTATCGTCCGACTTCATCTCGCCCGTCCACCCAATAAACACGGAAACGGATGACATCCGTTCATTGTGCCCAATCAGCTTAAAACAAGAGTTGTCCACACTAAATTGCTTTCATCTCACTTGATACTCAATGAAATTTAAGTGTGGTTTGTTCCTACACGTGCATTTAACCAAGAAGAACACTTCAACATGGTTGATCATGCATGGAAGTAAGGTTTTCTTTATAATTGCCCAAACCGAGCTCGGTTTGGGGTGAAGTGATCCATACCTTGGTCTAAGAGGTGTAGCCTTGATTGGAATGGTTCTTCATGTCTGTTGTGACCTCATGAAGCTCCTACAAGTGTCACCTTGAGCTGAGGATGAGTCTAAGTATGAACTCGATTGAAGGGTGATTCGAGTTTGGTTTGGCTCTACGACAGAGGGCTCAACTAATGGGGGTTTCAGTGGGAAACTTCCTCCCTTGCTCTGGTGAAGCTTAGGAGAAAACAAAGGGAATTAGGGCTGGAGAATGGTGAGGATGAGCTTCTCTAGGTTGCTACGAGGTCTGGAGAAATTTTTGGCAGAGTTTTGTTAAGGTTTGAGCATATATCTTCTCTTAGTCGAGGGGGTGGTCTTAGCTATAAAGGGGGCTTTGATGGCCAACAAGGCATGTCATGGTGGCAAGGCAGCCACTCAGGTGGAGAGAAGAAAAGATCCAGTGGCCAATTGGGTTGAGCCAGCTTAGAGTGTTTAATTTTAGGTTTTCCCTAATTTGGGCTTCTTGTTTTTGCCATTTTCTGGCAGCTAGGGTGGCCGGACGGTCAAGGTCAGGTCACCTCTAAGCTCAAGGAAGTCAGGGAGGTTGAGTAGTCAAGCTAATTTGGTCCCAAGGTGGCTCCAAGGCTTTGGTCCAAGGGGGAAGTGAGGTTTGGGTAAGTTGGCTAGGTGTGGGTTTAACCCCTTGATCTAAGGTCTAGGTTTGGTTCCATGATGGTTAGGGTGAGTTTCATGATCCCAAGGGAGGTTTTAGTGGACATGGATGGAAGGTTTGGGCATGGGCTAAAGGGATTTGAATTTGCACGAGTAAGGGAAAACTTGTGTGAAGGGAAAGGGAGAGGTGTCCTCCTTTTGCCATTTTTGGCAAAGTTGACCCTCACGTGGCCCATAGATGGCTTCACGAGTCATGCCATGCCATGTATGTTTCCATGTATGAATTTCATGAAAAGGGAATTTTAATTTTTTTATGAATTTTGGCTAAAAATGCCATGATACGGAATTTGGGAAAAAATTCAAATACATGCATGATATGATACCATGATGCATGGTTTCATTAAAAGGATGACGAGGAGAGAAAATTTGTCATGTGGGCTTGGATTTGGGCATTTTTCAAATTAATGAAATGGGTTTTTTAATATGAATATGAAGATGAGCTTTTAAAATGCATAAAAATTGATTTTGATGATGGGCCAAATCAAGTGGGCTTAGATTTGAAATTGGAGAGGTTTGAAATGAATTTGGTGGAAATTGGGGGTGATTTGGGAATTTTGAGCCTTTTGGGGTAATTTGAAAATTTTGACCAGTTTTGGTAAATTTGGGTGGAATTGAGGCCATTGAGTGGTTAAGATTGGTCTTAGGGATGTTTAAGATTGGTTTTAAGAATTTTTGGGGTATGAAGGACATTTTGGTAATTTTAAGGATTTTTGGTAAAATTGGGTGAATTTGGGAAATTTTGGAAAGTTTGAGATTAAATCAGAAGTATTAGGGTAGATTTATGAAATTTTGGTGGAGTTTGAGAATTTTTAGGAATTTTGGTAATTTAGGTGAGGTTTAGGGCTTATGGTATTGATCATGGGGATTGATCATGCCTAGCCATCTTGGAAGCATGAATCACCCAATGAGAACTCATTTATGAGTCTTGACATGTTGGTCTTATCCATCTTGACCAAAGGCTAGAGGCTTGGGACCATCCATGTGAGTTCTCTAAAGAGTAAAGGGAAATAGGTTCAATGAGAGTAGTTTTAGGGTATTAGGACAAGTGGGGAATTGTGATGTGCTTGAGTGTGTGAAAGACAAAACCCTAGCCACTCAAGGTTGTCCTAAGTCCAAGTAGTCCTATGGGTACTCATCCACTGAATCCTCACATGTTGGTCTCAACCTTTCAAGCGCTGGAGGTTCATGATCATTCATGTGAGTTTCAAAGAGAGTATAGAAGTGGTTTGAATTTCTTTGTAAGTGTGCTCCATCTCTAGTTTTTTAGGATAGTTAAAAGGAAAGTCATGTGGCTAGATTCTAAGCACTAAGAGGAAGAAACTACCTCACCAAGATTGAGGTCAACACTTGTCACGCAGGTCACTGCTATGACGAAGGAGGTTCAACATCTACGTGAAGGCCAATAGAGAATTGATTGGAGAATAGCACGCTTGACAAAGATTCTAGAAGATTGTTGAAGCAAGCGAACGATGATTACTGCAGTCGAGGAGGAGGATGAGGAGGAGGAAAATGAGCATAACGATTAGGAGGAGTTTTTATGTATTTTTAATTTAAGAAATATTTGAACTTACATTGATCAGGGTGTAGATGTAAACTTTTGATACTTTAAATTTGGGACACTCATTTTTTAGTATTAATAATTTTAAGAGCTTTGATCTGTGATATAGTTATATATAATGTTGTTTTGATGTGGAGTGAATGTTGTGTGCAGGTTGTAGAAATATAATTGATTATTTGAATTTTTTTTCCTTTGTGTGAGTTTTGTGTTAGATTTGTGTTCCTTTTAAGTCCAATAATCGGACGCGTTGTCCATCAAACTAGATCCAACGCAAATTCAATGATTATCAGACAATATTATTGATCATTTGATATTTTCATATGCAAAATTCGACGCATGTATAGTCCAAACAAGTCTAACGCACTGACGATGCAAAAATCGATGCTAATTACGTGTCAAAATATTTCAATGCAAAATTGATGAAATTAATATTACCGACCCCCAAATTACTCTGGAGAAAAAGCAGACGCAAATCTGACTTAAATCCGATAATGATTCTCAAATATCGTCTGATTTACGTTCGATTTGACTGACGTAAATTAGTTGAATTCATGTACCATCACCCTAAATACAACCTTCCTCCATATCCCTTCACTCGTGTCATTGTAATAGTATCATAAATCAATTTATATGACATTCAGTAAAACTAAAAAATATTTCCTGGTCAAGATAACAAACAGATCTAAATCAAAGTAAAATAAAAAATGATTCCAAATAAAATAGCCCCTTGGCTTTTAAAAAATTCGAAAGTTGCTTTGTCAATAAACTATGATTCAATTGTTGGAAAAAAAAGAAAAATAAACATGAGCGTGCTAAACCTGAAATACACTCTTCAAACGCACACAAATGCAGCTAAAGTTATTACATACAGCAAGAATTTTCCTGCGAGCCTAGCACACAGCATCTCTTCATTTCTATTGTGGGGGGCTTTGCATTTGTAACACTTAAAATTTGTATTATTTATATATATAAACTTGTCCTTCATTAACTTCCTTCTCATACCCTCCCCTCACTTAAAATCTCAAAACCATCAACAATATGAAAGAGGCGAGAAACTAGTGGAGAGACCTTTCTGCGAGAAGATCATCAACAGAATTGGTAGCCTCTGAAGGAACTTCAAACATTAAAAGGAGATAAAAGACATCTAACCAGCTGCCTTTAAAGATAAAAGAGAGATTTACATACCTACCATTCAATTCCTATATATTGACATATCAAGCACCCAAATTTCAATTTTACTAACAAGCCATCCAACTTACGACGGAACAATAGGAATAGGGTGGTCCGTATGTAAAAATTAAAGTTTGGGTGATTAATATGCTAATACATAAGAATTGAGTGACCGGTATGTAAAAGCCTCAAGAGAAAAAAAAACTGCTTGTCAAGCCCCCCTGCGACGTAATGGTGTGAAAAACATAATTTTCTTATATTTTGCAAAGAATTGATTGTATGTGTATAAATATATAATTATAAGAATGGGCCTCAAAATTATTGTATTTGTTTTGATATTAAAACAATATAATTTCTATATAAACATATGGTTCTCCTCTCAGAGCAAATAAACTGATTTTTAAGGCCAACTTATCATGAATCCTATCTTAATATTTCTGTTTGTTATGTAAGTAAATTAGTGTTGTGAATATGAAAACCGGTCAACTGTTCAATATGACATTTTCTCATGTTTGAAAGCAAATTGAATTTAATACTCGAAGTTAATTGCTCTTAATTATATCTATGATTTGCTGCATAAGGGAAAAAAAATAATTAATGAGTTTCATTAATTATTTGATTATATCTTTAATGAACCTAATGACATGATGAAATTAATAAATAAACATACTAGCTCCCCCTGTTTTCCTCTTGGGATTTCGTTTCCCAGGCTTCTTCTTCGGCTGTTGCTCTCGAGATGAGAGATGAGAGATGAGAGATGAGAGAGGAGAGAGGAGAAAAGAGAGAGAGATTGTTCTTTCTTGTAATCATCGAGGCGATCGATGGATATAATCCTCGAGTAATAAAATCCTCTACAACTCCGTGGATGTAGACAATTTGCCGAACCACGTAAATCAATGTGTTTTCGCAGTATTTTCTGTTCTGTGAATTTTTCTCGAACCAATTTTTCGTTTTATGACCATCGTTTTTCACAACAAGTGGTATGAGAGCTTATGTTTGGATCTGAGGAAAAGCAATGGTCGAAGATGATGTGATGACATCGGGGATCGAGAAGTTTAATGACACAGATTTTTGTTTCTGAATAATGCAGATAAAGAACTACCTATATGAGAAGAAACTTCATTTTCCTTTACTGGGAAAGCGACTGGAAAAAATGGATTCTCTGTGAGGGAACCAGACTTGGGAGCTGACAGAACATTCACCGGGGCAGAAGACATTGCACAACGAGTGTGTGTGTCGGGTGAAGACTGCGGTTGATGACAGTAAGAGTTACAAAATTATACTTGTTGAAAAAGACTTTCAGTAGAAGAAAAATATTGCCCATGCAGTGAGAGTTGTAAGCAGATACGGGAGTAACTTAGGAAAGAGCTTGGAGGTACAAGGCTATGTTGACGTTGATATGTCAACTAAGAGTGTTACTCTTGAGAAACTGAAGTTGTGCTCGACTTCAGTTGGTTTTCTAACGCGAAGACAAGAAATTTTGAGTTGCAGAGGTGGAAGATATCACGTTTGAAGAAAAGAACGATGCAGCTAGTGGATGATGCAGCCAATGTTTCAGTCTCAAAGTGGGAGATTTGTTGTGAATATAAAAATCAGTCCACTGTTCAAATTGACATTTTCTCATGTTTGACAACAAATTGGATTTAATACTCAAAATTAATTGCTAAATTAATTACTCTTAATTCCTTCTATGATTTGCTGCAGAAGAGAAAATGAAATAATTAATGTGCTTCATTAATTATTTAATTAATTCCTTAATGAACCTAATGACATGATATAATTAATAAATAGGCATGTTAGCTCCCCTTGTTATCTCTCTCGCGATTTAGTTTCTCATGTTTCTTCTTCGGCCGTTGCTCTGGAGCGGAGAGTGGAGAGAGAGAGAGAGATATTGTTCTTTTTTGTAATCTTCAAGGCGATCAACGGAGGTCAAGGCGATCAACGGATGTAATCCTCAAGTAATAAAATCCTCTACAACTCCGTAGACGTAGAAAATTTGTCAAACCACGTAAATCTGTGTGTTTTCGCTGTGTTTTCAGTTTTGTGAATTTTACTCAATCCAATTTTTGGCATTATTGTCGTTGTTTTTCATAACAATTAATTTATTGTTTGTTAACTCACACTTCAGTATCCTTTGAAATAATAGTAGTTTTTTATGTAATGATGATTTTATACTTATGT
>NW_018229893.1:11743-12106 GCF_001263595.1 Phalaenopsis equestris | reverse complement strand
TTCTCTATATTACTTTCATTCTTTCTCTCTTCCATACTCTTTGTCCATCTCACTCACTTCTTACTCCGCTCTCTTACTCTCATGTTCACTCTCTCTCTTCTTTCTCTCACCCTCTCACTCCATCCGTCTCTCTCTCCTCTTACTCCGCTCTCTTACTCTCTTTCTCTATTCTCTTTCTTGTTATTTTTCTCTCTCTTTCTTGCTCTCTTTTTCCTGCTATCTATTTGCTCTCTCTCCATCTCTCTCACTTTCATTTCTCTATATTTTTTCTCTCTCACCATCTCTTTCTCTCTCTTGATTTCTTGCTTCTCAAACTCACTCTCTTCTTACTTTTATATTTTATCTCACACTTTCTTACCTACC
>NW_018229893.1:8613-10350 GCF_001263595.1 Phalaenopsis equestris | reverse complement strand
TCTCTTTCTTGCTCTCCTATTTTGTCTATTTATATATCCATCCTCTCACTCTCCCTCCCTTGCATTTTCAGTCTCTCTCTCCTTCTCTCTCCTTCTCTCTCTTTCATGTTATCTTTCTTGCACTTTCTCTCTCGTCTCACTCTTTCACAATCCTTTCTACTTCTTTCTCTCCCACCCTTCTACTTGCTCTCTTTCCTCCCTCTACCTCTCTCTCTCACACACACACACCCTCTCCCTCCCTCTCTTTCTTTCCCTCTTTGTCTTGCCTTATATCTCTCTTACTATTCCTCTCTTTCTCTCACTCCCTAATGTCTCTCACTATTTATACTCTCTCTCCTGATCCCTCTGTCTTTCTTCCTCTTTTTTTCTCCCATTCTTTCTCTCTCATTCCCCCTTTGACTACACCATCTAACTCTCGCTCACTTCCTCTCTATTTCCTTCTCTCTTTGCCTCCCTCCCTCCCTCTCCCTATTCCTCTCCTAATTTCTCTTCCACTCTCTCATACTTCTCTGTATCGCTTTATCTCTCTATCCATCTCTCTCAAAATATTTCTTGGCTTGCTCTCGTGTCTCTCTCTCACTTACACTCTCATTTCCTCCTTTCATCTTTCTTTCTATCATTCGTGCTCTTTTCTACTTTGCTCCCTCTCAATCCCACTTCTCAATCCCACTTTCTTGTGCCCCCCACTTTCTTGTGCCCTCCTCCTCCCTAATTCCCTCCATTCCTCCTTCCCCATCCCTTCCTCTATCTCTTCAATCTTGTTTCTCTTTCTCATTATCCCTGTTTATCACCCTTATATCTCTTCTCTTCCCCCTTTCTCTCCTTCCCTCTCTCCGTAGTCCTTCCTTCCCTAACTCCTTCTCTATTCACTCTCTTCTTTCAATCTCTTCTCTCTCACACTCTCTCTCTCACACTCTCTCTCTCACTCGCTTCTCTATTCTTTCACTCGCTTATTTATATCTTTCTCTCTCTCTCTCTCCATATGTCTCCCTCCCACTCTTCAGCTCTTTTCTCTTTATTTCTCCTAAACATATCTGCATCCTTCCCTTATCATTTTTCTAACCATCCTTATTATTTTTCTGACCCTCCTTTCTCTACCTTTCTTTCTCTCTTCTATCTCACATAATGTTCTCTTGCTCTCTCTTTTCTTTCTCTCTTTTTGTATCCTACTCTTCCTATCTCTTTTTCTCCCTCCCTAGCTACCTCTCTCTATATATTCTCTCACATATCTTTATCTCTTCTCTCTCCCCCCACTCTCATGTTCTTTATCGCACTCTCTCCATCCCTCCTCTCCCCTTTATCTTGCTAACTCTCTCAAAAACCCTCTCTCTTTTTCTCTCTCTCTCACGCACACACACTGATCCACTATATCCCTCCCTCCCTCCCACCTTTTATTTCTCTACCTCTGTTGGATCTTCCTCTCTATCTCTCTTCCTCCCATGCTCTTTTTCCTCTCTCTCTCTCTTCACTCCCCTGCCCTCTCCTTCACTCTCTTGTTCCTCCCTCCTTTTCCCACCCTCCCTCTCTCTTTCTCTCTATGTTCCCTTCTTATCTCTCGCTCTCTCTCCCTCTCCCTGCCTTTTTCCAACTTTCTATCTTTGTCACTATTTTTCCCTCTGACCCTCCCTCTTTCCTTCCCTTGATTTTTCTCTTTCTTTGATCTCCTTTACTTCTCTTTTTATCTCCCTTTTCTATTTGTTACTCTCTTTTCACTTTTCTTCCTTCTCTCCTCTTTTC
>NW_018229893.1:3312-8340 GCF_001263595.1 Phalaenopsis equestris | reverse complement strand
CCACTATTTCTCGCTTTCTTCTCGCCCTCTCTCTCTCACTCTCTCTATTTCCTTCTTTCTCCCTCTCTACCTCTCCCATTCTTCTCTACTCCCTTTCACTCTCTCGATAACCGACCCTCTCTCTCTTCCACTCCCCTCTCTCTATTTCTCTCTTTCTTTACTATCTCATCCTCTCTCTCTTTCTTTGTTACCTCATTATCTCTCTCTCACAATTGCCTCACTTTCCCTTTCTCTCCTTTCTCTTTCTCTATCACTCCTTTCTCCCTTCCTCCGCTCTCCCTCTATCTCTCTTGTTTTCTTTTATCTCTCTCTCCTCTTTCTTGGTCTACCTCTTGCTCATTGTCTCTCTCCTTCTCTATCTTTCCACTTGTTTACCCTCTCTCTCTTTTAGTTTATCCGGATCTGTCTCTCTTCTCTCTCTCAAACTTTTCTTTTGCCCTTATTCTCTAGTTCTCGTTTCCTCTCTCTCATGCTCATGCTCTCTTTAACTTTAACATTACCACACCCTCCTTCCAACCTTCCCTCCCTTTTTCACCCTCTCACTCTCTCTCTCACTCTTTATTTCTCTCGCTCACTCTCTCCAACTCTATCTCATTTCTCTCTATCATTTCCACTCATCTCTCTTTTTCCTTCTCACTCTAACATGGACTCTCATATTTCTCACTCTCTCTATTTTCTCACTCCCACATTTCTCCCACATCACTCCCACATTTCTCTCACTCTCTCTATTTCTTACTCTCTTTCCTATTTACTCACTTCCACTTCTGCCTCCCTCACTCACTCTCACCCTCTTCTCTCGTTCTCCTTCCTCTATCTCTTCTCTATTTTTTCTCTATATTTTCTGGCTCTCTTTCTCTTTCCCCATTTTTTTTATCTCTCCCTCTCTTCCTCTCTCACTCCATTTCTTTCACACTCTCTCTCATTCTCCCTTGTTTTTCTGCTCTCTCATTCTCTCATGTCATTTCGCTCTCTTTCTTTCTTTAACTCTCTTCTTTAATACTATATGTCTTCAATGCTTTCTCTCTCACCTATCTCTTTCTCTGTTTTATGCACTGTCTCCCTCTCTCCTATATATTCTTCTCTTCCTCCCCCATTGTCTTGCTCTTCCTCACTATCTCACTCATTCTCTCTTGCTTTATCTTTCATCACCCTAACTTCTCTCCATATTTTTTTCTCACTATCTCTTTCTCTCTTTCAGTCCCTCTCTCACTTCAATCTCTCTCACTCCTTCCCTTTATCCATCTCTTTCTTTATCTCTTGCTCTGTTACTCACTCTTTCACTCTTTGCTCTATATCTCTTTCTCATCTCTTTCTCTCTCTCTACTGACCTCTCTTCCCTTTTTCATGCCCTCTTCTCTCTCTTCAGTCACCTTTTCTCTTCCTCTATCCCTGACACACACAAACTTGCCTCTCTCTCATCTCTTAACTTTATCTCTTCCTTCCACTCTCCCATCCTCTCTCTCCCTGTCTCCCTCTCCATCTCCTTCCATCTCCCCTCTCTCTCTATGACTCATTTTCTTGGTCTCCCTCCCCCTCTGTCTATGGCTCATTTTCTTGCCCTCCATATTTCTCGCAGACTCTATCTCTCTTAACTCTCTTCTCACTATTCCATACACACACACACTCTCTCTTCAATTTCCCTCTCTCTATCTCTCTTTTTCTTCCTCTCTCTCTCTCTCTCGCTCTTTGTTTCATCTTCCGTTCTTCTTCTCTTGCTCTCTATCTACTCTCTCTCTTGCACTCTATTTTTTCAATCTCTCATCTCATTTTTACTCACTATTTCTCTCGTTCTATCCATCACTCTCTCCGTCGATTTACCTCCCTACATTTCTCTTTCAATCTCCCTCTGTGTAGCACTCTCTCTCTCCCCCTATTCTCTCTCATTATTTCTCACTTTCACTCACACCTCTCACTTGCTCCATCCTTCCCTTCTTGTTACTCGCTCCCTTCCTCTCTCTCCTCTCCCACTCTCCATCTCTCCCTGTTTTACACTCTCAGCTCTCTCTTTCCTTACTCTCCTTTTACTATATTGCTCTCTTGCTCACCATCTTTGATTCTCTTTACCTCCATCTCCAAAATTTCACTCATACTCTCTTCCTTTCTATGTCTCACTCACTGTTCTCTCTTCTTACATTCTCTATCTACTATTCTCATATATGTGTCTCTCTTTTCTCGCAACCTCTTTTCTCTTTTCACCTCTCTCTTGCTCTATCCCTCTCTTATCATCTCTCTCACTCTATCTTCTCTCTCTCACTCTCTATTACTCTCTCTCTATGTCACTCACTTTTTCTCTCTTGCCCTCTCTCACTCTCTATTACTTTCTCTCTATGTCACTCACTTTTTCTCTCTTGCCATCTCTCTCTTTCTTGCCCTCTCTCCCACTCTCTGTCTCATTCAAAATCTCTACCCCATTATAACCCTTAAATGCTCCCTCCTTACAGCCCTTTCTTCCCCCTCTCTATCTCCTTTCCTCTCTCTCTCTCTATTTCCATCTCGCTTCCTTCTCTACTCCCTACCATCTCTCATACATTTTCTCTTATCTTTTTATCTTTACCTCTCATATTATCTCTCAAACTCTTTTGTTCTTTCTTCTCTTCCTTCTTTAACTCTCTCTCGCTTTCTCTCCCTTTTCTTTCACTTTCCCGCTCTTTTACCATCTCTTTATCTCTTCCTCTATCCCTCTCTCTAACACCCATCTCTATCTTTTCATAGCTCCCTCTCCCACTTTAACTATCCCTCATCCTCTCAATCTCACCCTTCTCTCTCACCCCCTTTCTCCCTCTCTCCTTCTCTCTTTCTCTCACACCTTATTGCTATCACTCTCTCCTTCTATCTCCTTCTCTCTCTCCCTCACTTATCCAATCCGAAGAGCTCTCTATCACTTACCCCATTGCTCACTCTCCCTCACCTGCTCTCCCTCACTTGCTCTAACTCTCTCTGATGTGCATATATGAAATACAGGACCGTGGGGATTAATGTTCTTATTAGAAAACTGGATGTGCTATGCCAAAACCAAAAAGAATAGATGGAAATTATTATGAGATGCAAAAAACCAAACAATAAAACTGTACCAAGGTTGGAACAAACCAAATTTTATGTAGAGCGTGCGGTAAAATGGATGGATGGAGGTAAGCCTTGACCCAATGCTCAACGCAAACAAGAACGTTGGTATAAGACCACAACCTTATGCTTGACGTGAGGAAAGAACCTTGGTACAATAGAAGACGCCATAAATGGGTGGAAATCTGCTTGATAAGTCGGGAAAGAACTCCTTAGGCGATGGCCTAGAGTTCCATTGGAATCCTAAGGAAACCGTGGGAGACAAACCAAGTGCAAGTTTTTTAGGCAAGAATCAAAAGTCCCATTCTCATTTGACACAAGACCTATATATAGGCTAAAGCTTACAAGCAAATAAAATAGAAGATAAAATATTTTCAAAAACAAATGAAAAACTACATCAAGTTTTGCATGCAAGCCATTATTAAACAATAATAAAAAAATACAAAATATCTAGCCAAAATAATATGACTCCTTTATCCTAGGGCTTGGAATAAGTTGACAAATTTTTGTGGCTCTTCTCCTTAGATCCCATGAATTTGGTCAAGTCCAAGTCTCCTGGACTAATCCATTAAGAGCTTCTTTCACCCTTTTTGCATGACTTCTAGTAATTTACCCACATAGAACTTGAATTAAATTTTCTCTTGAAGTCATGTCATTGTCATCCATGTTATCATTTGCATCACTCTCACATCTCTACAACCCCTCTCTTATCACTCTTTACTTATCTCTCTCCCTTCTTTTCCATCCTCCTTACCTTCACCTCTCTATCCTTCTCTCTCACTCACTCACACTCCCTCCCTCCCTCTCTCCAGCTCCATCCCTTACTCCCTCAGTCTCTTTCTCCCTCTCTGACATTCCGTCTCATTTCTTCCTCTCCATACTTATCTTATTCTCTCTCTACCCTCACTTTCTCCCCATCTCTCCCCTACCTAACACTATATCACTCTTCTTTTTTCTCCCTCTCTTTATTTCTCTCTCACTTCCTCTTTACCTCTTATATTCTCTCTCTTCTCTTTTATTATCTCTTTCACTTGCTTGCTCACTCTATCTCTCTGACTCTCTTATCTTTTCTCTCTTCTTGTCTTTCTTATCTCTATTAATAGTCTTCTCTCTTTTTATCTTACTCTCTTCACTCTCCCTCCCTCCTTCTCTCACTCCCTTTCTATGCCTCAATCTCCCTTCATCTTTTTTCACCTATATCTCATGATTTTTTCTTTATCACCTCACTCTAATTCTCTTACACTCTCTTTGTCTATCTCTCTCCATCTCTATCTATCTATCTCTCTCTTTGTCACTTTTTCTAGCCATCACTCTCTCATGCTTATTTCTCATTCCCTTTCTTTTTCTCTCACTCTCTTGTGTCCTCTTCTTCCCTCCCTCCTTCCCCATCTCTATCACTCGCTCACTCTCCCCCTCTCTCACTATGCTTCTCATCCCTCTCTTTCTATTTAATCTCTTCTGTATCTTCCCCTCTCTCTCCCATTCTCTATACTCACTCCCTCCCTACTCTATTATCTTTCTCCTGTCTCTAAAAATTTAGCTCCCTCTCTCCCTCTCTCAATTCTCTCTCCTCTCACAATCTCTTCTCTCTCTTGCTCCCTCCCATTCTCTCACTATATCTCTATCACTTTTACTCACTCTATCCCCATCTTTCCCTCGTTTGTTTTCTCTGACTCTTTTTCAATCTCCAGCTTCCTCATTCTTTTATAACTATCTTTAGTCCCTCCCTCTCTCATTTCTCACTTACTTTCTTTCTCTTAACCTCCTTGTTTGTTTCTTTATCTCCCCTAAATTACCTCTCTATTTTCTCTCTCTACTCCACTCTCTTTTTCTCTCTCATTCTCTTTCTTCCTCCCTCCTTCCCTTTCTATCTAGCTTGCTCTCACCCACACACTCTCTCACTTGTTCCCATTTTACCTCTGTCTCTAAGGTGTGCTCTCATTACTTTATTTCTCTCCTTATATCTCT
>NW_018229893.1:0-336 GCF_001263595.1 Phalaenopsis equestris | reverse complement strand
GAGAGAGAAAGAGAGTAAGAAAGAGATAGATAGAGGGAAGGAGTGAGAGAGATTGAAGAGAGATGGATTGAAAGAGGAAAAGAGAGTGATAGAAAAATATGGCAAGATTTTAGAGTGAGGGAAGATAAAGCAAGAGAGAATGTGTGAGAGAGCGTGGATGAGCAAGATAATCAGGGGAGGGAGAGAAGAATAGAGAGGAAAACGAGAAGCGAGAGAGCGAGAGTAAGAGAAAGAGAGAGAGAAAGCATGAAGGACATATAGTATTAAAAAAGAGAGTCAAAGAGAGAGAGAGAGAGCGGAAAGGCACTAGAGAATGAGAGAGAGGGAGAGAGCGGA
>NW_018229892.1:0-258 GCF_001263595.1 Phalaenopsis equestris | reverse complement strand
ATTTATCTCAAAAAATTTGTAAATCAACTGTTTTCTGAACGCACAAACCAAACAAGTAAACAACTTATCCAGAACAGAGACAAAATGATCATTTATCCAAAATCAGCGATTTTTCAAAAACACAAACCAAACAGACAACCAGCTTATCAGGATAAGCTGTTGATCAACAGATTATCAGGAAAAGTTGATTATCTGGATAAGCTGGATAAGTTGCAGCTGTCTTAAACAAACCCTTAGTCTTTAAAAATTAGTGTTGTT
>NW_018229891.1:0-379 GCF_001263595.1 Phalaenopsis equestris | reverse complement strand
TAGTATGTTTGAGTAGTAGTAATTGTGTTTATTGTTTTTTTTGTTGTATTTAGTTAGTGTTTTTTGAACTTAATTCTAGAATCTTAGAAAGGTTTAGAATTTAGCTAACTCGTTACCTAAAATTGCATGTTTAAAATTTTCAATTTACTAACAGTTATTTTTTGTTATATTGTAATTGTGTTTGTTTGTTAGTGTGTTTATTTTCTTTTGAATTATACTCCATTGCATAAGAGTCTAATGAATCTCTATATGTTAAGAATTAAAATTTGATCAATTAAATTTTTTTACTCCTGTTTTTAATTTTTGGTACTTGCATATTTAGGATATAAAAATTCTTACAAGCTTGTTATAGTTAGTTTTCATTCCTTCTTTTATATAT
>NW_018229890.1:16759-17103 GCF_001263595.1 Phalaenopsis equestris | reverse complement strand
GGCGCTTAGGCGCGGCCTTCTCTGTTTAACCGGTGTTTGAGCGCTGGATCTGGCGCTTAGGCATTTTTCACCTTTTTAGCTGTATCTGAAAGAAAAACACAAAAATACTTTCCATTAAAGTGAAATCTCTCAAAAATAATTATAAAATGTGTCTAAACACATTATATATTTTAGGCATATCAAAGTCCCTCAAACTTAAATTGTTACTTGTCCTCAAGTGACTCTTCAATCTTTAAAAACAAAATATGTATGATATGTGTATGAGTTTCTTTAGGAGTTACTAAAATTTAGATTTAGAAATATTGTAGTCCAATTTAGAAAAAATATTCAGTAAATGAGACCAA
>NW_018229890.1:11771-15477 GCF_001263595.1 Phalaenopsis equestris | reverse complement strand
CACCACCACCACCACCACCACCACCACCACCACCACCACCACCACCACCACCACCACCACCACCACCACCACCACCACCACCACCACCACCACCACCATCATCATCATCATCATCATCACCATCTGCCAAATCTATATCCTCATCCATCTCAGAAGGCCGATATGGTGTGAAAATGGGGCGAGTAGGAAATTCTATAGAATGATCACCCCCATTTATCTCAACATAGCCTTATTATAGGCAAAATCGTACTCAATCTTCTTCAACATAATATCATCACTATGACACAAGTGAGATTAAATGCATTTTACATGATTTTGTAATGTTATGATATCCACTTATTGAATTATCATTTGTTCCATAAGTGAGTTCAAAGAAATAGTATTAGAAGCAGATGGTCGGGGTGTAGGAGCAGGAGCAGAAGTAGAAGCTAAAGTAGAAGGTATGTGAACTCCAGTCTTAGGTCTAGTCTCAAAATATCTCTCATATTTTTCCAAGTTTGTTTTTCCAATGGGTTTATGTGATGGCAAGGTTTCTTCCCAAGTCTCATACTTCACACCATATTCAACACACAAGGTATATAAGAGCAGGGTAGCCCAAACCTCCTATAGTTCCTCTTTCTGAGGAAACAAGCATGTTTGTATAAATAAGGGAGCCAATGTCAATAGTTTTCTTCATTTGAATATACTAGTTTAAAGTGGCTCTCTCACGGGTCACCTCACTGAAATGGTTGGTAGACAACAATCTACTGGATATGAAATAGTGCCATGCTCGAGAATGTACATAAAGTTTTGAGAAAGAAAAGTTCACCTATCGCCAATTTTTAATCTTCCAGACTCCATCTTGATCAGTCAAAAATCCCATAATCTCATCCAATTCATCATCAGTAGGATGTAACTCAGAAAAGAAGCAGCCATGAACACTATGCATCTTGTAAATGTGGTTAATACGAACATAATTGATATCTACGTATTGCCCTCGTACATAAACTAAATCATCAGATTCGTCTGGCAGGTTAACATAAAACTCTTGAACAACTAAAATTACAGATACGACATTGAAATAAAAAAAGTTCTCCCACTGTTGCTCCGCAATCAAGTACTCAATAATTCCATTAGGACGTAGAAAACTACATTTTGCAATCAATTTCTTTGATTGCAGATGAACATACCTATCCTGTGCCTTCGCACTGACAAACTTTTTAGAATAAAAAATTGCTTTTTCCTTCCCTCTCTTCATTTTAGGATCCATGATTAATCTAAAAATTTTCAAGATAAATTACAAAAAACACAAACTCAACTTCAAAAGGCTCCTAAAAACACAATCTAAACTTAAATAATCATTCAACTAATGATCTCACACTATTTTCATCAAGTTTTAAAATTTTGGCCTAATCCACAATGTGGATGAAATCCATTGCTAAATCAAAATTTTTCAAAGCTAAGGTGAAGATCTTACCCAAAGATGAAGAAATCGAAAGTTCGGAAGCTTATCTCTAAGCCAATCAAGCACAAAATGAAACCCTAAGGGAGCAAAATGCAAAAAAAATGGACGAAGGAGATTAACCAGGGTTGAAAATTGCAAAAACTGTGGGTCCAGGCTCTTAAAATGATACACAGTTTAGTTCAGCGCTATAGTGTCGGGCAGTGACACTATAGCGCCCTATATAGCCTGATGAATAGCGCTATAGCGCCCAAAAGTAGTGCTATAGCGCAGTTCATACCCATCCTGATTTCAAAAAAAATTTATATTAATTTTACACAACAAAATAAAATTTATAAGGTCAATTTTACCAAAAAAATAAAATTGATTTTCTTATATTAATAATAAGTTTAATACATACAACACAACTATAAAGACATCATTAGATGTTCATACAATAAAGACAACAAAAACAACACACTAAGTCTTAATACAAATATGATAGGTACACCACATGGAATCACATAACACTAAAACAAAAATATCTATATAAAAACATCCTTTAGGACCACTCTCGAATAGTGGTGATATTTTCCATTCCACTCACCAAACAATTTCGATCGTAGGAATGGTAGAAAGGAGCACGAGGAAATTACTTAGCAAATTTATCGTCAATCTACTTGTTGGTGTGATACATAGTCACTTGACTATCTTGGAAACAAGCCAAACTATTGAATTGTCGTTTCAACTGCCAATCCATATGCTTGTATTGATGGAACAACTTTTCAAACTTTCTATGCAAAAAAGAAATCTCACCTTCAATCTTCTCAATTTTGTGCATGAGGTGCTCCAAACTTAATGTAAGATAGCCACTGAAGTAGGTCTAAGCACCCTTATGCACCAACTTATTTTCTTCAAATCTCCCATTCTCATTGCTCTCCATGATCTCTCAAATGAAATTCCCACTCTTAAATCTCTTTAGAATACTTAAGAATGTCGTAGGGATACTTCAAATCCTGTTCTAGGCAGTTTTATATAGAGGTGGAAGAATGGAAACTGAATTTTTGGCGGTTTTAAGGAGTTATTCGAACTGTGGCGCTAAAATGCCAAACCAATATACTCAATTCTCAAATTTCTTTCTTCCACTCTTCAAGTCCTTTAATATATTAATGTTTTGTGCCAACAAAATTGTATAAGTCTTACAATTACTATATATAACTCATCACAACACAATTCAAATCCAAATCACTCTGATAACTATGGGTTGTCTCCCCCAAAAACGCTTAGTTTAATGTCGTCAGCCTGACATAACCATTGCTTTACTTAGGTTTGACCAAACATTAGGATCTCTTCAAATGCAGAACCCTCTCCACTCATTTAAGCTTTTAATCTATGTCCATTTACCTTAATCACTCTCCCAATTTTTTGATCTTCAATATCAACAGCTCCATATGGATATGCTTTTACCACAATAAATGGCCATGACCAACTAGATTTAAGTTTTCCTAGAAATAATTTCAATCTTGAATTATAAATCAATACTTCTTTCCCAGGCTCAAAATAATTTTTCAGAATTTTCTGATCATGCCTAAGTTTTGTTTTCTCCTTATAAATTTTGGCATTTTCATAAGCTTCATTTCTCAATTCATCAAGCTCATTTAATTACAGTAATCTTTTCTCACCAACATCTTTCAAATTATAATTAAAATCATTAATTGCCCAGTAAGCTTTATGTTCCAACTCAACTAGAAACTGACAAGTGACAAGCTTTCACATATATTAGCGGTATGGCGACATTCCCATAGGAGTGCTGTATGCAGTCCTATAAGCCCACAAAGCATAGTCAAGTTTGACTGACCAATTCATTTTTATTGGATTCATAGATTTTTTCATAATTCTGTTAATTTATCGATTGAATAATTCAACCAAACCACTTGACTTAGGATGATAAGCAGTAGCAATCCTATGATTTATACGATATTTCTTTAATAACTTCTCCATTATCGCATTTCTGAAATGACTTCCCCCATCAGTAATGATAACTCTCAGCATCCCAAATCTATAAAATATGTTCTTTTTCAAAAATTTTGCAACATTTTGAGCATCACATTGAGGTAAAGCAACAACTTCTATCCATTTGAATACATAGTCCACTGCTAACGGAAAATATAAATGTACGAAAGATGGTATAAATGGTTCCATGAAATCTAATCCCAAAACATCAAATATTTCAACTTCTAGCATATAATTGAGGGGCATCTCATTTCTTCTAGAAATATTGCCTAC
>NW_018229890.1:11306-11662 GCF_001263595.1 Phalaenopsis equestris | reverse complement strand
TTTTTTTGGATAATTTCATAAGTTTCTTCTAATGGTACACATCTTCGAATACTTAGATCATTTCCTTGTTTATATAAAAATGGGTAATACCAAAAATAAGGCTTAGCTTAGGAAATAAATTTTCTCTTTTGTTGGTATGTCATTCCATAGGGTTAATATCACTAACAATAAAGTTTATAATGCTGGCATACCATGGAACACGCCACTCATTAATAGTGAACAATTTTTCATCTAGAAAATGTTCATTAATTTCTTTTTCAAAACAGAGTGGTTTTTCTAACTCAAGCTTGGACAAATGATCAGCAATTTGATTTTCAGTTCCCTTCTGATCTACTATTTCAAAATCAAATTCTTGT
>NW_018229890.1:8640-10204 GCF_001263595.1 Phalaenopsis equestris | reverse complement strand
CATGCACTATCTGAAATAGGGTAGATAATTCCAGCATCTAACCACTTTAAAACTTTTTTTTCTTTACAGCTTCTTTCATAACAGGATTCAATATCCTTTGTGGATCGGCCTTGGGATTGCAGTTCTCTTTCATATGAATTTTATGCATACAAATTGAATGACTGATTCCTCTAATATCAGAAATTGTCCATCCAAAGGCTTTCTTATAACTTTTCAAAATTTTCATCAACCTTTCTTCTTCTTCCATCATTAATTTTGAGGAAATTATAACTGGTAAAGTAAAGGAATCTCCTAAAAAGGCATATTTTAAATGTTCAGGAAGTAACTTCAACTCAAGTTCTCGAGGTTTATCAATTGATGAACAAAATAATTTATCTTTTTCTATCGTGTCCAAAATTTCAAAACTTTATCAAACATAGTTTGAATCTTCCTTAAAGAGTTCTTCACATCAATCTAATTCCCATTCTTGCTTGTGTTCCAAATCTTTTTCATCAGATTTTTCTTCATAAGTTGTTTTGAAATGAAATTCACTTAGATATCTTGTAACATCCATCCATTATCTTTACCTTTTGCAAGGTATTTCATTGATTTTGAAATGTTAAAAGTAACAGTCTGATCATTGACGTGCATTGTTAATTCCCCTTTATGCACATCTATCATTGCTCTTTCTGTGGCTAGGAAATGTCTCCTCAAAATGATAGGTATCTCTTTATCTTCCTCCATATCTAGCACAATGAAATCAACAGGAAAGATAAATTGATCAACTTTCACTCGGACATCTTCTATAACTCCTTTAGGGTATGTTATAGAACGATCTGCTAACTGCAGAGTTACAGTAGTAGGGGTTATTTCTCCTAATTCCAATCTTTCAAATATTGATAATGGCATAAGGTTAATGCTTGCACCTAAATTACATAAAGCTTTCCCATAAAATCTCTCCTACTGCATATGGAATTGTAAAGCTACCAGGATCTTTAAGCTTTCAAGAAGATTTTTCTGAATTATAGCACTGCACTCTGACAGCGACTTTATATATGCTTAAAAATATAAGAATTTTATACTGCTACTAGAAAATTTAAGTCCCCGGCAACGGCGCCAAAAACTTGATAATGGTTATAGATTTGAGAAAAATGTGTATAAAATATTCAATAATTGCAAAGTCACACTTATAAACTCAAGTATACGTATCGCTCAAGTAATACAGGGCTCTAACGAAGTCCTGGATATCAATCCCACAGAGAGTAATACTAGAGGCTACGAACTAGAATTTAGAAAATCAATACTTAATCACAACAATACAGTTCAAATTGTTTATTTGTCACTAACAGACAATTGAAATAAATATGTAAGTTTAACAAACTCTTAATTAACTAAT
Source organism: Phalaenopsis equestris (assembly GCF_001263595.1). Lineage (NCBI taxonomy): Eukaryota > Viridiplantae > Streptophyta > Magnoliopsida > Asparagales > Orchidaceae > Phalaenopsis > Phalaenopsis equestris. Next base: position 8,829 of record NW_018229890.1, on the reverse strand, counting down.
TCTACTAATAAAGTTTCTAATGTGAAGTTCAATATATAAAAAAGCATTCTTCTCCTTATCAAGAAATTAAATTGAATGGATAAAGTGAATTAGTTCAAATTGTATTATGCCAAATAAGAGCATACCTATTCTTTACGCTTTGGTCCAGGCATAAAGAACATTGACTAATCCTATGCTTGGTTATTGAAT
>NW_018229890.1:6232-8166 GCF_001263595.1 Phalaenopsis equestris | reverse complement strand
CTACTCAGAACTCATGGAGAAGATACGACAAAACTTGGAATTTATATATAAAAGCAAAGTCATACAAATTTCAATAAGTAAATACAACTTATATCTAATTCCTCCCAATAAAACTCATCGAAGTTCCTCTGAATCTCTTCCTTTCTTTACAACACACAAAATTCTCCTTTAAAGTGTCAAGGAGGAAGAAATCTCTCACTTTTCTTCCACTCTTACAATCTCTCGAAGAAATCCTCACAATACTAACCACTCTCTACACTCTAATGGGCACCACAAACAATAAAGACTCAGAGGACACACCGCAGACACCCCGCGGACACCTCGCAGACACCCAGCTGACACCCAGTGGACACCCTTTTTTTTGGCCTACCAATGTTTATTTTAAAGTTGTAGAAGATAGTGTTGTAGAAGAGTTTTCAAGAGTTGCCCAAGCGTCCCTTCAAAAATCATCCACATTCAATCATCTGTTTAGAGAACCGACGTGCTGCCGTCGGCGGCCTCGATGGCGTCGTCAGCGGCCTTCTAGAATATTTAATTCTAGACTCTCAGAAAAAACTCGTTGTTGGCAGCGTCGAGCTCGCCGTTGGCGCCCAAGATCAAGTCTTCATATTTTGGTCCTTTTTACTCCGAATTCACTCCTTTTTGCATCTTTTTGCTCCAATGACCATAATTCAACATACCTACAACAAAATATCAAAAATACCTTTCATTAAAGTATAATATCATCAAAATCAGTGTAAAATAGGTATGAAAATCTCAACATATTTTTCTTTAGTCACACTCCTCACTAAGTGCAACAGTCTCATTATCTTCAAACTTTACATAGCTTGACATTTGTTCTCAGGATTTAGTAAATGAAATATTAATTGTAAGCTTCTTAAATATTTCCAAAAAATTTGAAAATTACTTATCCGACTTCTGCTGATTAAGTCTCTGAGGAAATGGAGGTGGTGGTTTTTCCAAATCATTTTTCAGCGGAGAAATAGGTCTCTCAGAATCTTTTGGAGCGTCCTCTTTTGATTCTTCAATTTATTCTCTCTCTACTTCAATTTCCTTTTGAACCCTACCTTCCAACTCTCTTCTGCTTCTAAGTTGAACAACTTTACTTGCTATTTATTCTGGTCTTTTGGATTTGATTCAGTATTACTAGGAAGTGTTCCTTGGGATCTATTACTTAATGAATTTGCTATTTTCCCAAGTTGATTCTTAATATTTCTAATTGTAGCTCCTTGACTTTGTAATTGATTTCCTATTTGTAACGCCACTTCTTCTATAAAAAAATTCTTCTCCTTAAATTATGTATTACTATTAAAACCTGGAGGATAAGTAGATCTATAATTATTAGTCCCTTGATTGTTCCAGTTTCCTAATGGGTTTACTTGGTTGTTCCCCCATTGCTGATTATTACCACTCGAATTGTTAATCCAATTAAAGTTGGGATGGTTTTTCTAACCTGGGTTATGAGAATTTGAATATGGGTTATTCTACTTATTATTTATGGCATTCAAAGTTTCTAATGAAGCTTGAGAATCTACCATTTGGCCCAATGATTTCTCTTCAATCATGGAAATTGATTGAGAAAAATTCATTCCAAATTGGTCTAACTTCCTTAAAATTGCAACAATTTGATTTGCTAACATAGTAAATGTATCAGATTCATCCTCTCAGAAGGTCATTGAAAATTATTGGTAGCTATTTCTTCAATTAAAGCATAAGCGTCATGAAATGGTTTTGAGATCAATGAACCACCAGCAGTTGCATCGATAATTGATCTAAGAAATCCAACTAATCCATTATAAAAAGTTTGAATTATTAACCAATCTGGTATAGCATAGTGTGTACACTTTCTTAAGACTTTTTTAAATCTTTCCCATGCATCATAAATAGATTCCCCTTCAAACTGATTAAAAGATGTAATATCATTTCTAAGCTTC
>NW_018229890.1:5537-6079 GCF_001263595.1 Phalaenopsis equestris | reverse complement strand
CATCTGATACACCATCATATTTAAATGTAGCGCATAATTCTAGAAAATTGGCAAGATGTAAATTTGGATCTTGAGTTGGTGATCCCCCAAACTGATTATTTGATAACATTTGGATAATAGCATGTTTAAGCTCAAATGAATTAGTCACTACAATAGGTTTTTGAATACTACAATGAAGTTCATCTACAGTAGGGTTGACATAATCTCTTAAAGGTTTAAACCCTTGATGAGTTTCAACATTTTTATTGTTTTGGTTTACCATTTTTGTAATTTTTTAGATTTTCAATTTTTAATTTTTTTATTTTTTTTTGATTTTTTAACATTTCTCTCTAATTCAGAATCGTAGGGCACTAGTCTTTCAGAACTTGAACTGCGCATACACTAACATATAATAAAATAAAACTAAACACACTAAAAAATAAGATACAATAACTTTTAAAGTTTAAATAAGACTTTCTAAAAATAGAAATTTGCTTTAAAATCAATAGATTCTTTACAATTTTTACTTCACTTCCCCGACAACGGCGCAAAAAACTTGATCC
>NW_018229890.1:0-4770 GCF_001263595.1 Phalaenopsis equestris | reverse complement strand
CCAAATCAAGAAGTAAATGAAGTGTATGGATTTAAATCATCACAACTTCTTCCAACATTAAAGATCAATACTCTCTACAACTTCCATCCAACATTTAATTACTTATCATTTTAAGAAGAAAGATAAAGAAAGTTACTCAGAATTCATGGAGAAAACAAAATCACACTTTAGTTTAAAAGTAGAAATCATTGTCAAACCAACAATAATTCTCAATTAAAACTAAAAATAGTCTAAAGCAAAAGATAAAAACTTATCTCAAGTCCTCCACCAAACACTTGAAGTTCCTTTGAATCTCTTCTCTTGTACAACACTCTTAATATAAAACTAAAATAAAAAGGATAAATATGTGGTGCCTGAAAAATCTCTCAAACCAACTCCCCAATTTTAGAACTTTCAAAACTTCCCTAATACTTTCAGGACCCCTTTCAAAGTCTTAATCTTCCTTCTTTTATAATTCTCTAAAAGGTACCTTGGTATCTCTTCAAAATGTATCTTGATTCGATGTATTTCCACAAGAGATGCGTCCTTTCGCAATAGTTTTCATCCGTGGTGGTTGTAATCACCTATTAAGCCAATAGGTGCCTCAAAAACCTCTTCAAAATTCACAAAAAACCTAATTTACTCATCCAATAACTGTCACTGGCGCTTAAGCGCGGGGCCTCTGGTGCTTAGGCACGGCCTTCTATGTTTAACCGACGCTTAAGCGCCGGATCTGGCCTTGGGTGCCGAAACACTTTTTCCCAATTTTTCATCTATTTGCTCCAAATTTGATCCTTTTTCACTTCTTTAAGCATTTTTTACCTTTTTGCCTGTATCTGAAAGAAAAACACAAAAATATCTTCCATTAAAACTCAATATCTGAAAAATAGGTATAAAAATGTGTCTAAAAATACTATAGATTTTAGGCGTATCATCTGCTAGATTAGATACTGCATTATGAGCATACAAAACTGCTTATAAGACTCATATAGGAATGTCCCCATATAGACTTATTTTTGGAAAAAAACATGCCCCTTCTAAGTAGAATTAATGCATAAAGCATTTTGGACTATTAAGGAATTTAATTTTAATTTAAAGGATGCTGGTGAGAAAAGATTATTGCAACTCAATGAACTTGAGGAGGTTAGAAATGAAGCATATGATAATGCAAAAATATATAAAGAGAAAATGAAAATATGGCATGATTAGAAGATTATTCAAAAGAAGTTTGAACATGGATAAGAAGTTTTATTATATAATACAAGATTGAGATTATTTCCAGGAAAATTGAAATCCAGATGGTTAGGACCATTTAATATGATTAAAGTCTATCATTATGGAACTATTGTTGTTAAAAATCCTAACACTGAAAAGATAATTAAAGTTAATGAGTATCCAACTCTATATAAATATATATATCTATGTATTCCTATTTTGTTTGATAAGTGTTTATATATTAGTAGATAATAGTCCTACATAATTTTATATATTATAAATTAAGACAAATATTGGTATTAGAGGAAAATTTGGAATCAAATTTACCGAAAACATGAAAAGAAGCAATTTTGGCCTCTAGCGCTAGCATGGGCGTTGACGGTGCCCACATACAGACCAAAGTGCCGACAACGCCATCGACAGCGCCATCGTTGATGGCGCCGATAGCAGTTTGATGGTTTACATTGAATTTTGGTAGACTTTGGCAGGATTTTGCTCCATAATAACTGCCGGGAGGTGTTTTTAAAGTCCTAAAAACTGCCTTGGATGAACATAAACTTCCTATTTTTGAATTCCATGGCCTCTAATTCCAGAAATACTTCCAGGTGTGGAGTTTTTAATAGAATAAAGTTTATTAGTTTTGACGTGTAAAGATTATACGACAAAGTTATTACAAAGAAGAAGCTTATCAAGGAGAGAGGCTTTTTCAATCACAGATTTATTAATCCAAGTTATCCGATTGATAAAATCATTGTACAAAGGCGATGGGAAGTTCTATGCTACAATACCACTGCATTTGTTGTACCAGCAGTGAAGGAATTCTATGCCAACTTACATGGAATTACCCAAGGAGTTGTCTTCGTACGATGTAAGGCTGTACCATTTTCTCGTGCATGAATCAATGAGTATGATAGAAAATGTTCTAATCTATCATTATACAAATTTTATCCCAATGAGAGATTTGATGCAAGATGTCTATAATTTTCTGACGGATGAAAGTGATATTTGGGAAATCTGAGATGAGGGATATGTTAGTTTCCTTGCTTCATCACTTAATCCAATATAGAAGCAGTGGCATTTCTTCATTTCTACAAAATTACTCCCTACTATAAGGATTAGTAGAGTCACCAAAAAAAGTGCTATTTTAAATTATTGCATTCAAATGGAAAAACTTGTTGATGTAGGATCTATCATTTTTAAAAATGTTATTGGTATTATTATGAATGGGCCAATTTATGGACTTGGGCACCCTTCCACAATTTTCCTATGTTGCAATCAATCTCAAGTTCCATATTAAAGTTGTGAAAGAGTTTTATTACCTTGGGAGCCCATGATTCCTATTGATTATAATTATTTTTGGAATGGGAATGAAGCATTAGATACTATCTTATATCACTCATCACATGCTTCAACTCCATTGATGCCACCAACAGTTGGAAGTTCACTTGTTGTAGAAAAGAAATTGAAGAAAATTGAAAAAGAACTTCAAAGTATTACGAATGCGGTGAGAGATCTTAAGTACCTTTTTGATCGCCTAGATTGGAGGATGAAAGAGAATTTTGATCATACTAGAACATTTGAAGCAGGATTAGTGTGGATGTATAAAGAAAAAGGATGGATCGAAGAAAATTTGACTGATCAATTCCCATATCGACCCTTCTACAAATTGTACGTTCATTACTAGTCTATGTGAGATATTAGAAGAGGAGAAAGAAATTGATGCCTCATCACATGCTTGAACTCCATTGATGCCACCAACAGTTGGAAGTTCACTTGTTGTAGAAAAGAAATTGAAGAAAATTGAAAAAGAACTTCAAAATATTACCAATGCGGTGAGAGATCTTAAGTACCTTTTTGTCACCTAGATTGTATGATGAAAGAGAATTTTGATCATACTAGAACATTTGAAGCAAGATTAGTGTGGATGTATAAAGAAAAAAGGATGGATCGAAGAAAATTTGACTGATCAATTCCCGTATCGACCCTTCTACAATTTGTACGTTCATTACCAGTCTATGGGAGATATTAGAAGAGGAGAAAGCACTGAAGATGAGGTAGAATAATTGAGAATTTGGACTCTCTACTAGTTTAAAATACTTGTGTACTTAATGTGATTGTGTGGATTTGATTTAATTTGCTTTGCTTCAGAATTTTGAACTTTGATTGTGTGTATAGTTTTGTGTCAGCGTTTAATGTTGTGGCTTGATTTCGACGCTAATTTATAATTTAGTTTGCTTAATATGTGTAAAAGTGTGATTAGAAAAATGTGTTTGTGAAAGTGTATTTTCATATATAAAAGTTAGTTTGTTGGTGTTTCTGAAAATGATTTTTTGTGAAAATGTTTGTTTGTGAATTATTCTTAGATAAAAAATTGTGTTTAAAAAAAATTAAAATACTAAAAAGACTTTGGAGAAAATTGAAAAAAAATTGAAAATAAAAAAAAATGGAATATTTGGCATGCAGCGCCGACGGCGCCCTCGACACAAGAACAACCTTTAACCCTTTAAAATTCACTATTTTCACCGTAAACCGCCATTTTTCCCCTTTGAGTGACCTTCAACCTCCGATTTTTGCACTTAGGGCTCGCATTTACTTGGATTTGAGGTGATTTTAAGGCAAAGGAACTTTGGATTTCATCTTCTCTAGGTAAGAGCTACACTTTGAACTAAAAATTTTTTTATTTTCACCAAGGATTTATCTCACATTGTCAAAATTCAAAAATTTTGGAATTTTTTGAAAGATTTTGAGAAAATCCTTTGGTGAAGAACTCTTACTTAGTAGATTTAAGTATAAAGCTTTTTACTTTAAAATTTTTGGAATTTATTCAATTTTTTTTTTGAATTTTCTCTAGATTTCCCATGGCACCAAGAACGAACAAAGGAAAAAGGAAAGTAGATTATGATGAACAAAAATTTGTTAGCTTCAAGGCTAGTGCTTGATTCAATAGTCTACTTGAGCATAAAAAAGTAATTCCAAATTGTGGTTTTAAAAATTCAGGTGGAGAAGTAGAGCGATTAATCAATGCTCAGCAGTGAGAAATATTCTGTTATTTTACTGCTGATGATTATTTGTGTAGTGATGTAATTATGTGTCAACTTTACTGAAGCGTCTGACGACTTTGTTTTTGTTTGTGGGAGAAAGGTGGAGTTTTCTCCAAAAAAAATAAATGAGTTTTGTTAGTTGGAAGATGTTTACAGTTGCCAATATAAATCATTTTTTTATACGAATGAGGCCTTATATGAGGTTATTTCTTTTCTTACTGATGGAAGAGGGACCTAGATAGTCAAAAATGGTGTTAGCATAAACTTTCCTCTTTCTATGCTTAATGTAGCATCTAAGGCCTGACACTACTTTATTTTTGAAAAAGTGATTCTGACAAATCATCATAGTGAGGTGACCAAGGATAGAGCCATCCTGAACTAGAGCCATCCTGAACTTAGAGCCATCCTGAACTTTTGTATTCAACAGGTGATGAGGATAAATTTAGGCTCTATTATCTATATGAACACTAGATCTATTGCTTTGGGAGAGACCACTGATAGTTTGGCACACCCTGCACTTATTTTTACACTCTGT
>NW_018229889.1:0-923 GCF_001263595.1 Phalaenopsis equestris | reverse complement strand
GTTCAAGAATCCAATCCACTCTATCCACTATCTCATTATGTGTCTCTCAAGCGCCTATTACCAGCCTACAAAAGATTCATTGTGAGTTTGAACACCATTGCCATTCCTAACAATGTGTCTGAGGCATTGACAAAAAAGGAATGGAGAGACGCTATGAAAGAAGAAATGAGTGCTTTAGAAAAGAATAAAACATGGGAGATCATTGACAAACCAAAGAAAAAAAATATTGTTGATTGCAAGTGGATTTTTACATTAAAATACAAGGCTGATGGATCCCTTGAAAGATATAAGGCAAGGTTAGTAGCCAAAGGGTACACTCAGACTTACTGGGTGGATTATCAGGAAACCATTGCTCCAGTTGCAAAAATGAACACTGTGAGAATCCTGTTATCATTGGCTGCTCACTTCAATTGGCAACTACTACAGTATGATGTAAAGAATGCTTTCCTTCATGGTAACCTAAATGAGGAAATCTACATGAACATCTCTCCGGGAGTTGAAGGAGACACAGGTAACAAGGTGTGTTGGCATCATTTTTTTTTATCTTTGATGTCATGTGTATCCAGAACGTCGATTCCATTTGGAAAAGACGCTCGTTGCACCACAATTTCGCATGTAAGCTTAAAATATGCGAATTATCATTTTTTGACTCGATAGTTGAAAAGGTGGTCCGAAACAATCTAGAATGACAAAACGGGCTGCGCGGTCGCGTCCGGGACGTCGATTTTGCCTGGGAGAGACCCTCGTTGTATTGCGAGGACGTGTCCGGCGAAATTGTGCGGAGAGCTGATAAGGATAATAATATTATTAAGATTATTATAATATAAATAATAATAATAATAATAATAAAAACCTCTCTCTCTCTCTCTTTTATCAATGCACGCCTCCCACACACACACACACACACACACACATATAAGGAT
>NW_018229888.1:0-598 GCF_001263595.1 Phalaenopsis equestris | reverse complement strand
AGGAGAATAATGTGGAATAAATTTCAAGTCCGTTTTATGCATAAAATTTTATTAATTAATTAAAAACTATTTAGAATCATTTGATTCTCCATGCATATTGACACATCACCTTGGCTTGAAATTTTGTTTTGGCATGTTGTAGCCTCTGTCAAGAGAAACATCCTCTGATTTTTCTAAAGTTAGATGAAGTTCCTATACAGAGATCCATATTTTTCAAGTTATTACACATTATTTCTTCAAAATAATCATGGAAATTAGCATAATGATTTTAAAATCCTAAAAAAATTTTGGAAGGTCTACCTGGCTAGAGAAACCTTTGGAAATAATTTCATGGGTCAAGTCATTTAAAATGCACTTAAATTTTACAAATACTAAATCACTAAGATAATTAACTTTGAAAAATATAAACATTTAAATTACTTGATTTTTGATCTCCACTGTGATTTATGATCAAAAGAACTCATCATAAAAGTTTCAAAATATTTTAAGTTTTTTTAATAACTTAAATTGATTTTTAAAGATAAATATCACTCTTAACACTTAAATGATTTTTTTATAAAATAAAAATATAACTCAAAATATTATGAAACTTAGTTTT
>NW_018229887.1:0-346 GCF_001263595.1 Phalaenopsis equestris | reverse complement strand
CCGCTGGGGACAAGCTTTTCTCGCCATACAAATCAGGAAATTTATCTCCCACACATCGGTAATATGTCCAAGTCCCTCTTGGACCAAATTACCCTTCTTCTGTTGGCATACTTTACCCATTTCTGTCTTGGGATGATACAGTCAACTCCTTGGACTTCAGGACTAGCTGTTCAACCTCTTTGAACAGAGGGGTTCAGAAGGCCATTAAGGACTCTTTAAATTTTTATGTGGGGTCGAACCCCCAATAGGTGTGTCGGTGGACTAGTTCCGCCCGGGCGCTGTGCTTTGTAAAGTTGGTCCTGCACTGGGTTCTAAACTTTGCATTTCTTTGTCTCCTTCGGGTTTG
>NW_018229886.1:1393-5288 GCF_001263595.1 Phalaenopsis equestris | reverse complement strand
AGTTTTCCTGATGAACATCTATACACTATTAATGAGTGGCATGTACCATGGTATGCAGATATAGTGAACTATATCTTTAATGATCTCTTATCCTATGGATCGACAATGAAACAACAGAAAAAAGTTTTCACGATGCAAAATTTTACTTTTGGGATGACCATATTTTTATAAGTAATGTAAAGATCAGGTTATTCAAAGATGTGTACCATAAGAAGGAAATAAAAAAATTATTCAAAAATATCATGATTCGGAATTTGGGAGATGTTTTGGAATTGGTAGAACAACATATAAAATTTTACAATATGGATTTTATTGGCCTACCCTAATTAGGGATGTTAATACATATACAAAAACATGTGATCGATGTTAGTGAGTAGGAAATATTTCAAAAAGGAATGAAATGCACCTAAAATTTACATTGGAAGTTAAAATTTTTATGTTTAGGCATTGGATTTTATGAGACCATTTGTACCCTCTTTCAAAAATTTATATATATCATTTGCAGTTGACTATGTTTTTAAATGGTTCGCAGTAGTTTCTTTACCTCAATGTGATGCTCGGAGTGTTTCAAATTTTTCATGAAAAATTTTTTTACAAGATATGGAATGCTTAGAGTAATCATTACGGATGGGGGATTGTTGACCTCACTTTTAGTTGAGGTCTATTTTCCTCTTTAGTGGCCTAGGGTCTAGCCATAGGAGTTTCCTGTTGACTATTCCTAGAAGATTAGAAAAGAAACTCTCACCATTAGAAATTCTAAACTCTTATTTGCTGAATTTGAAGTTCCACATATTGGTCCTAACCTCTAGCACTTAGTAGGTGGGTTCAATATGAGGGAGCTCAAGAGAGTACCCATAGGATGGCCAATCCTTAGGACTAACCTTGGGTGGTCTAGTTTTGGTTAGGCTACCTTGCACACACTACACTTTCTCACACACCCCGAACCCTAGGACCCTTTCATTTAGTCTCCTAGCCTTTGGTTAAGAGGGTTAGGACCAGCATATTGAATGCCAAGTGAGTCCTCATATGGTTCTCATAATTTGGAAATGGTTTCATGGCTTACCCACCAACTTATTTCATGAAAATTACCAAAATAACCCTACAACCCTAATTTTTTTCAAAATTCCCAAAATTTCCCAAATTACCCAATTTTTTTCAAAAATCATTTCAAAGTACATCCCACTACCCAAATTGATCAAAATTTCCAAAATTCTAAAATTCCAAAAAAAAACCCAAAAATTCCAAAATCAATTTGAACCTCTCATATAGACCCAATTTGGCCAAATTAACCCACTTTCACCAAAAGCCCCAAATTGCTCTTAAAGGCCCAACTTCCCCAAATTAGCCCCAATGTCAGAAAAACTGACACCAATCTTGCCCAATTTCAATTCCAAACCAAAATTCAACATCCCTAATACCAATTGAAACTAAATACAAACCCAATTTGACTAGTTTGCAAGCTTAATCTCACCTAAACCCAAGTTTAACCCAAAATCCCCAAATTGACCCTATGAAACTAAATACAAACCCATATGACACAACCAAGCCCAAAGCCCTTTCAACCTCAATTAATCACCTCTACCCATGCAAAAACCAAATTGGCTTCAAATTTGCCCACCACTGGCCATCCTCAGTGGGATGGTGACCTGAATCTGCACGGCTAGCCACCTTGGCTGCCAGAAACCCAAGAGCTCCACCTTGGCGAAAACTCAAAATTTAACCCAGTTGAGCTGCAACAACCCAATTGGACACTTGCACCTTTCTTCCCTCCACCTAAGAAACTACCAGCCACCACAACCATCCATGGTAGCCACCATGGCCTCCCTTATTTAAACTCACCCTCCATGGCCAAGGGAGGAGAGCTTCAAATGCCTTGGGGAGACTCTGCCAAATTGTTCCTAGAGCTTCTTCAAGACCTCTTGAGTTCAACCCAACCATCTTACAGCTGTCTTCCCTACTGATGAGAGCCAATTTCTCAGCCTAAGTTTGAGCCAAAAATAGGACACCCCTCAAAACTCCACAAAATCCAAATTAATTTCACCGACACAATCGCCTAAGTGAAAGAAGAAGATCCCCCAAAAAAGCCCCATCACCAGACCACCGTAGCATAGACTTTGATCAACACTCCAAATCAGCCTCAATCAATTTCATACCTAGCCAATTCACTACACACCAAGGCTTCATATAGGAGTTTTGTACTTAACTCAATCTTCTGAAAGCGCCAATTGAGGCCACACCTCTTGGGCAAAGGTATTGAATTCTCCACTCAAACCAAGCCTTTTTTAATTCTCCATGCTTATTAACTCCATTTAAAACTTAATTAACTATATATACGTGATATCCTAGTCTAGACGAGTCCAACAAACCTGAAGAGATTTGGTTGAGTATCGAGGGAGAAATTAGGGTTAGAAGTTGGATGGTTCATGGGGTGGGGGACTTAGGGACAATGACAGAAAGTTGTCCGATTGCGCGTGTATCAGACAGATGGCTGAGATTGCGTTGGACTGAGTCTTGTTGTACAAACAGCACGCTGACTCAGCTAGTGGTGTCTAACCAGTAGTGATAGCGTGTGTGGTTCTCAGTTGCCTAGGATGAGTTGGCACTGAGCTGGATAAATAAATAAATCAGGATTTTCTAAATTATTTAAATGACCTAAACTTCAAAAATCCATATTTTTCCATAGAAAAATCATAAAAATAAAAAAAATACCATTATGCTCAGTGAACATAGGAGAATAATGTGGAAATGGTTTCACGTGTGTTTGATGCATGTGATTTTTAATTAAATAGATAGTGTATTTTTTATTTGAATTCTCCATTTACGAGGGCATTTTACCATGGCATGGGACCATGGGGCTCGTAATCTCTCTGTTGTTAGGTATCTCTCCTGATTTTTCCAAGGTCAATGGGCATCTCTAATCATAGATTCTTAATTTTCAAGCTAATGGTCCATGTTTTGGATTAAAAATCATAAAAATTAGAATATTCATTAGAAAAATGTAAAACTTTTTTTGATAGGTTCATTGTGGTCATAGGACCCTAGGAAAAACACAAACTTGGTTTAACTTATTAAAAATAACTTTAATTGTCATTAAACCCTAAAAATAAAATATAATTAAATTGGAAAAAATGTAAAAGTAAATGACATGAAAATTATTTGCTACTATAATTTAATGTTAGAAGAGCTCCCCATAAAAATTTTATGTCAATTGGAATTAATTTGACTATTAAAATGACTTAATTAAGTGAAATTGTATTTTTGGCACTAAAATAATTATTATAATTAAATTATAGTTTAAAAAATTATCAAATTAGTTTTGGGAGCTCCTTATGATCAGAGGAACCAAAGAATAAAAGTGGAATTAAAATAATTATTTCATTTTTTAAGCCATTTTTCAATATTTAAATAATTAAGAATTAATTAAAAAATCATAAAAATTACGAAATTGTAAAAACATAATAAAATAAAATATTTTGGCTTCTTGATCACTTGGGACCAATTAAAATAATTCTCCTAATTTTTTTAGTCAAAATATTAATTTTTAAAGACTTAAATGAATTTTCTTTAATTTTTCACTAAAATAATTCTAATAATTATAATACAAACCACAAAAATATGAAATTTATTTCTCTAAATTTTCTTAAACTCAGAGAGATTTAAAAACATATATTAAATTTAATTTTTTACTTAAATAATATTTTATATTTAATTAATACTTAAAGCAAACAAATAATTCTAATAATTAAATTAAACATCTAAAAATCTTGAAAATTGTTCTATGTGGTCCTCTCATTTAGGTGAACCTCTAATATTTTTCTTAAGGACAAAGGTTTTTTTTTGTTGAGTTATTGAATTTTAGTTAAAAATCGCTATTTTTGCATTAAAGTAATTATAA
>NW_018229886.1:0-472 GCF_001263595.1 Phalaenopsis equestris | reverse complement strand
ATATATATATATATATATATATATATATATATATGTATGTATATATATATATATTTATGTATATGCATTGCAAATATTGACCTTGCTAGAATGAGGAAACCGTGAGATTCTAACTGGTGTTCTACTAATCAACTTTAAATCTCCCCATAATGATTGAATTTAAACTTATCATTTAAACCTTTAAACCTTAGACTTTAGGACAACTACTTCACTAAGAAGCCTGGAGCTAGCTTTGTGGGCAGCCTTCTACAACTGCAATATGCAATAGCATGAGACAGCAAGAGCGATCTACAAAAATACATCTTTCCTTAGAAATTAAACAACGAGCAATAGGATTTTGAGGTTGTCCACTTAGTGCGACATAAATCCTCAACTTCTCTTTAGGCCATTGTATGGCTTTGCTATAAAATTTAAGCCCTAAACTGCATTAGGATTTCGAGGCTTTCGCTCGTCACAACCTACGACCTTATAT
>NW_018229885.1:0-426 GCF_001263595.1 Phalaenopsis equestris | reverse complement strand
CCTGCCGCTACGGCATGCCTACCACCGGGTCACTGCCTCGCCGGTATACTCTCTTTTCGGCCCCCTACCGCTACGGTATGTCTACCTTCGAGTCACTGCCTTACCGGCATACCCTCTTTTCGGGCCTTTGTCACTATGATGTCACTATGACATGCCTCCCACCGGGTCACTGCTTCGCCGGTATACCCTCTTTTCAGGCCCCTGTCGCTACGGCATGCCTACCTTCGGGCCATTGCCTTACCACCCTTTTTCGTGCCACTGTGGCTACAGCATGCCCATCTTTTTAGGGCCACTACCACCATGGTATGTTCACCTTTGTTTTATTGCCTTATCGGCATACCTCCTAGGGCCGCTGGCACCACGACGTGCCCATCTTTTTAGGGCCACTATTGCTACGGTATGCCCATTCCTATGAGTCACTGCCTT
>NW_018229884.1:1707-2216 GCF_001263595.1 Phalaenopsis equestris | reverse complement strand
GCATGTATTTCTTTGACAATATCCTGTGCCTCGGCTCTGCTTAAACACCGTAGCCACATTTGATCGAATGATCTCCTATAGAGAGCACCATTTATTAGAGCATATGAAAAATCTCTTTTTATAATCTGGTTTGCCTCAGACTTGTCCTCTGGCAGCTTTCCAGTATGCAAATATTCTATTAATGGCTTTCGCCAATCTTCAGTGATTTTTACAACCGTATTTATTGTGTCTTCTTCTTTCCCGAGTTTATGTAAAGTTTCCATATCGATCTTGGATAAAACTTGTCTGCCCTGTACTGTGATTTCTATGGAATCCTCTGGGGGACACGCCAATTCTTTAGCAAGTTTTGCTAGAGCATCGGCATGCGCATTATCTACCCGAGGAATCTGATAGAAAGTCACATTGGGAATCTGCTCCAACAATTTCATCGTATATTGGTAATATTCTGATAATCTGGGCTTCAAAATTTTGTATTGTCCAGCGATCTGTTGAATGATGAGTTGGGAGTC
>NW_018229884.1:0-275 GCF_001263595.1 Phalaenopsis equestris | reverse complement strand
GCAATATCCACCATCATTTCTGGTATTGGTAGTGGAAACTCATCTTTTGGACATGCTTTATTCAAGTCTCTGAAGTCGACATAGATTCGTATCTGTCCGTTTTTCTTTTTAACTGGAACAATATTAGCTATCCATGTGGGATATTGTTCTTCTCGTATGAAATTAGCATTTATCAATTTCTTTACTTCGGCGATGACTTGTAGTTCAATTTCGTGGCGCATTCTCCTTAGGCCTTGTTTAATTGGGGTTATGTCTTTATCTACCCCGAGTTTATG
>NW_018229883.1:14104-15998 GCF_001263595.1 Phalaenopsis equestris | reverse complement strand
TAATCAATGCATATTCACCACCCTGTGACTTGTCTGGTAGGTATTAATTCATCATGTTCATTCATAGTCATAGTTACTCCTCCTTTCTTAGGAAAGTAGTGAATTGGACTAATGCATGCACTGTCTGAAATAGGGTATATAATTCCAGCATCTAACCACTTTAATATTTCTTTCTTAACAACTTCTTTCATAACAGGATTGAATCTCCTTTGATGATCAGCCCTGGGTTTGTAGTTCTCTTCCATATGAATTATATGCATACAAATTGAGGGACTGATTCCTATAATATCTGCTATTGTCTATCTAAATACTTTCTTAAAATTTTTCAAAAATTTCATCAATCTTTCTTCTTCTTCCATCGTTAACTTTAAGGAAATTATAACTGGTAAAGTAGAGGAATCACCTAAAAAGGCATATTTTAGATGATCAGGAAGTAACCTCAAGTTCAGAAGGTTTTTCTATTGATGGACAAAATGATTTATCTTTTTCTATCATGTCTAAAATTTCAAAACTTTCTAGAACATAGTTTGAATCTTCCTTATAAAGATCTTCACATTGACCTAATTTCTCTTCTTACTCATGTTCCAAATCTTTTACTTCATATTTTTCATCATAATTAACTTTGAAATGACATTCACTCAGATATCTTA
Organism: Phalaenopsis equestris; assembly: GCF_001263595.1. Lineage (NCBI taxonomy): Eukaryota > Viridiplantae > Streptophyta > Magnoliopsida > Asparagales > Orchidaceae > Phalaenopsis > Phalaenopsis equestris. The sequence continues at coordinate 15,348 of NW_018229883.1, read as the reverse complement.
TAACATCCATTCTATAACATTCATCATCTTTACCTTTTTCATGATATTTCATTAATCTTGAAATGTTAAAATCAACAGTTTGATCATTGACATACATATTTAATTCTCCTTTATGCACATCTATCATTACTCTTCCTATGGCTAGGAAAGGTCTCCCTAAAATGATAGTTATCTCTTTATCTTCCTCTATATCCCAAATTTAGCACAATGAAATCAATAGAAAAGATAAATTGATCCACTTTCACTAGGACATCTTCTATAAATCCTTTAGGGTACTTTATCGAACGATCTGCTAAATGCAAAGTTACAGTAGTAGGGGTTATTTCTCCTAATCTCAATCTTTTAAATATTTGTAATGACATAAGGTTAATCCTTGCACTTAAATCACATAAAGCTTTCCAATAAAATTTGTCTCCTATTGCACATGGAATTATAAAGCTACTAGGATCTTTAAGCTTTTTAGGAAGCTTTTTTTGAATTAAAGCATTTCACTCCTCACTAAGTGAAACATTCTCATTATCTTCAAACTTTCTTTTCTTGTTGAGAATATCCTTCATAAACTTTACATAGCTTGGCATTTGTTCTAAGGCTTCAGCAAATGGAATATTAATTGTAAGCTTATTAAAATTTTCAAGAAATTTTGAAAATTGCTTATCCAACTTCTGTTGATGAAGTTTTTGAGGAAATGGAGGTGGTGGTTTTTCCAAATCAATTTTCAACAGAGAAATAAGTCTTTCAGAATCTTTTGGAGCATCTTCTTTTGATTCTTTAACTTTTTCTCTCTCTACTTCAGTTTCTTTTTGAATCCTACCTTCCAACTCTCATCCACTTCTAAGTTGAACGGATTTTACTTGCTCTTTATTCTGGTCTTTTGAATTTGTTTCAATATTACTAGGAAGTGTTCCTTAGGATTTATTACTTAATGAATTTGTGATTTGTCTAAGTTGATTCTTAATATTTCTTAATTTCAATGGATATAACAAACTTCGCCGTCTATGGTGACTCTCAACTTGTCATCCAGCAGGTCGCCGGACAATACAAAATTCTAAAACCAAGATTAAGTAGATCTATAATTATTATTCCCTTGGTTGTTCAAAATTCCTAATAGGTTTCCTTGGTTGTTCCCTCATTGTTGATTATTACCACTCGTAGTATTATTTGACTTTGTAACTGATTTCCCATTTGTAACACCTCTTATTCTACAGACAACTTCTTTTCCTTAAATTGCAGATTACTATTGACAC
>NW_018229883.1:7835-13944 GCF_001263595.1 Phalaenopsis equestris | reverse complement strand
TTCTGCTTGTTATTTATGGCATTCAAATTTTCTAATGATGCTTGAAAATCTACCATTGGGACTAATGAATTATCTTCAATCATATAAATTAGTTGAGAAATAGGCATCATGAAATGGTTTTGACATCAATGAACCACCAACAGCAACATCGATAATAAATCTAAGAGACCCAGCTAATCCATTATAAAAAAGTTTGAATTATTAACCAATCTGGTATAACATTGTGTGGGAACTTTCTTAAGAGTTCTTTAAATCATTCCCATGCTTCATAAATAGATTCCCCTTCAAACTGATTAAAAGATGTAATATCATTTCTAAGTTTCATAGTTTTTAATGGTGGAAAATATTTAGCAAGGAATATTTGTGCAAAATCACCCCAAGTTCTGATAAATCAAGGTGCTAAATCAAGGTGCTAACGAATTCAACCACATCTTAGCTTTATCCCTCAATAAGAAAGGAAATAACAAGAGTCTTATGACATCATCTGATACACCATCATATTTAAATATAGCACACAATTTTGGAAAATTGGTAGATATAAATTTGGATCTTCAGTTGGTGATCCCCTAAACTGATTATTTGATACCATTTGGATAATAACAGGTTTAAGTTCAAATGAATTAGCCACCACAGTAGGTTTTTGAATACTACAATGAAGTTCATCTACCGTAGGGTTGGCATAATCTCGTAAAGGTCTAAATTCTTGATGAACTTCATCTTTTTTATCATTTTGGTTTGCAATTTTTGTAACTTTTTTAGATTTTTTCAAAATTTTTAATTTTTTTGCTTTTTTTGATTTTCTGAACAGTTCTCTCTAATTCAGAATCGCAGGGCACTAGTCATTCAGAATTTAAACTACACATACACTAATATAAAAATAAAAAATAAAATACAACAAAACACGCACAAAATAAAATACTATAATAATATATTCTTAGAATAACTTTTAAAGTTTAAATAAGACTTTCAAAAATAGAAATTTACTTTTAATCAATTTTTGAATTTTTATTTTCCCCGGCGCAACAACGCCAAAAATTTGATCCCTACTGTTTAGATGCAACAATATAACAATGTCTTTGATGATATTTTTCGCTTATATTTCCTTACTTTGCAACAAAACCAAAAAGTTGATCCTAGAGAAAATAAGAATTTAACTTCTTAATATATATATATAGATATATATTGTGATACTACACAAGTAAACATATTGTTTTTAAGTAATATAGGACTTTTTTATTAAGCTTCAAATATCGATTCCACGGGAAAATTAGAAATATGCACTATCAAACAACAAAATTCTCTTTTAAAAAGACAATTACTTAAACTATAGATAATTTGATAGTAATTAAAATTTAAATATTTTTGGTATTTTTGATATTTTGCCAAAACAGTAACAACTTCTAAATCTAACTTGAGTTTATGTAAAAAAAAACACTAAATATGAAAATATCTTTCTCCTCATCATGAATCAGTAATAAGTATAAGAGTTCTATTGTAGAACTATGCAAACTGTGTTGTGTCAAATAGGAACAATAATATTCTTTACCCTTACTAGAGATATTATAAAGAACATTGGGTAATTTAAAGTTTGAATAGTTTTGAAGACCTAAGCAGGGAAGATACTAGCTCTCACTCTAGAATTCCCTCAATTCCCTCCACCTGGAGGCTAACATCTCATATTAGAGCATAAAACAATAAACCGAGTTGGAGGCTTTAGCCTGTCACTCTAAACCTTCCCCTTTACAATAAAAATATGGCTTGTGAAGAAATTGAAATAATTTGAAAAATATATTTAAAAACTATTTGGTGCCAAATAGGAGCAATCCTATTCTTTACCCTCTCCTGAACGCTATAAAGAACATTCACTAATTGAAAGTTTGGTCTCTGATTCTATGGTTAAGCTAGGAGAATACCGGCTGTCACTCCAGAGCTCCCACTACTCCCTCATTTGAGGGCTAATATGCTTGCATTAGTTTTCAATCAACTGAACCAAATTGAAGATTTTAATCTGTAACCTTAAAATCTTCCAATTCTACATCCAACAAAGTATATTTCCCTATTTACTTACACCAAATCCCATGGATGAAATACTCTCCCATGAAATCAAATGTGATTCTCCCTTTGTTGTATAAATCATATCCCCTTTTCAGAACATATATTTCTTAACACATTTTAACAATTCAATTGGCCAGATCAAAAAGTAAATGAATATTGGAGTTCAAATCATCACAAATTATTCACATTTAAAATCATAGAAAATAAAATCAATTCTTCAAAAAATTATTTCTTCAAAGTAAGGAGATGGATAAAGAAGACTACTCAGAATTCATGAGAATGATACGATAAGACACGAATTTCATATATAAAAACAAGTTTACAAACAAAAGAAATGAAAAATACAACTTAACTCACAATCCTTCCCAAGAAAATTCCTAGAAGTTCTCTCCAAGCCTTTCCCTCTTCACAATCACTCTGAATTCTCTCTTAGAAATGTAATGAAGAAGAAATCTCTCACCTTCCCTCTCCTCTTACAACCCAAGAAGAAAATCTCCTTTTCTCTCTCTCTCTCCCCCTCGTCATACTCTAGAAGTCCCCCCTCCTTTTGGGCCGCTTCCTCACAAAAGATTTTCAATTTCCCTCCAAAATTCAAAAGTCAAAACTTTGAATTTCAAAAGATGTGTCTCCTTGGTCCAAGAGTCAAATCCCTTCAAATTGGAACCTTTTATAGTGTCTAAATGCATTGAATCACTCCATGGGGTGTTTAGAATTAGTTTCCCTTTGAAAATTTTCATAAAATTTGTCTCGAACAGCCTTAATTTGAAAATGTTGTGTCTGGCGCATCATGTGCCAGCACTATAGGTTTTGGCGCATCATGCGCCAAACCCCAAAGTTGGTTGTTTTAGCTCCAAATTTCACTCCTTTTGCCATTTTTTCTCCAAATGCCAAAAAATGATATACTTGCAACAAAAACACAAAAATACATTTCTTTAAAGTGCAATATCACTAAAAATAGGCATAAAAAGGGTACTTAAAACAATATATTATTTTTGTGTATCAAAATCTCCAAAACTTAAATGTTACTTGCCCTTGCCTTACGGCTGACCCTGGGTGTTGGTCTGGAGCTAGTTTAGTCACTTGCACTCACTTTCACTTACAACCCTAAACCAAAAATTTTGTTGACTTTGATCCTTTGAACTTTGGGAGACTCATGTAGATGGTCCCCTAAACCCACTAGCCCTAGGCTAGGGTTTAGCTAAGATCAGTACATAGAGGACCCAAATGGGGATTCCATTGTTCTATGGCTCATTTAGGGTGGTTGGCACTCCAATTTCACGAAAAGATCCAACTTAGCTTTTGGCCCCCCTAAACCTACCCAAATTACCTAAACACCCCCAAACCCTAAATTTGTCCAGAATCCCCAATTTCACCTAAATTACCCAAATTTATTCAAAAATCATTTCAAACAACCCAAATTGCCCAAAACATCCCAAAATTATCAAAATATCCTCAAATTTGCTAAAATTATAAAAATACTCTTAGTTGCCCAAAGTTTCCCAAAACCTTCAAAATCATCTCAAATGTCCCCAAAACCAATTTGGAACACTCCATTTAGCTCAATTGACCCATTTGACCCATTTTGACCAAAAGTTAAAGGCCTAATTTCCTCAACTTCACCCCAAATATCCATCAGTTTGACCCCAACTCCCCCAAATTTCAATTCTAAATTCAAATTCATCATGATCAAACTCAATTCAAACCAAATCCAAGTCCAATTGACCCACATTTGAGTCTGATTTTAACCCAGATCAAAAAGCCCCAATTTGTCCCCAGATCTAAATCCCACTAAAGTGAACCCTCAAATCTATACAATTGCCTCAATTATTCATTATTAACTCTTTGAAATGTTCCCACACATCAAATTGAACCTTAAATTGGCCTTGATCAAGCTTCAATTTCACCTAATTTCAACCTAAGTTCAAAACCCCAATTATGCGCCAAATTAACCATGTGCCCAAATGTAATTTAGTTGAACGCTTAAACCCCAAAATTGACACCCAATTAATGTTTATAAATATTCATGATACTTTCCTAGACTATTTTCAACCATCCATTTGGACTTAACCCAACTCTAGCCCGACCTGAACTCAAGTCTAACCCAACACCCTCAAAATTGACCAAGTGCCAAAATCCCTCAAATTGAACCTCCAAATCAATTTAAAATACTTCAAATTTTTTCTAAACTCCTTGTGACAATTATCCAAACCAAATTGATCAATCAGTTGGGCTATATGTCAAGACTAGCCTAACCCAAACCCAGCTTCAAGCCAATTTGACTCAAATTGAACCCATGCACCAAAATTGACTTAGACATGCCAAGATGACCTAATTATTGACACCACAAGAACTAGATGGGCCTTAGTGACCAGGCTAGACCCACTTAGCCCACCCTAGGTGAGCCATGGGGCAAAGGTCCTCTAAATCAAGGGATTTATTTTTTAAATTGCTTAAACCAAAGATATATTTGTCAAAACCCATCACCAGCACAAATTAATTATTGTGACAGATTCCTCTGAGGTTCCCGAGCCACCTGAGCACCTCACCTACCATGACCAACCACCCTAGTCATAGGAGGAGCCAAAAATGAGAGCCCACATGCCTAAATTTAAACCCAAACTCACCCATCTTAGCTGGTCATTTCCAATTATCTTTAGCACTTTGAAACCCTCCACATAAGCATCATTTAACACCCACTAATTGGCTCTAGCAGACACCCCAAACCATTTTATTTAAACCCCCCTCCCATGGAAAAAAGAGAGAGAGATTGAATTTCCTTAGGGAGACTCTGCCCAATTGCTCTCAGACACTCTCCAAGAACTCCTAAGCCCATTGCAACCATTCTCCCGTGGTTCCCACTTTGAGAGCTCAATTTTGAGCTCAAAATTTTTCCTAAGACTAGGACATATCTCCCCACACCACTACAGTCCACCAAACTCCATTTAACTGTGCACACACCATCCCCACAGTGAGAGGAGTTGATTCCCCATAGAAGCCCCATCATAGAGAGCCCCTTGCATAGACTTTGATCAACACCCAAAATTGAGCTTGGTCAAAAACACAGCTAGACAATTCACCAGGGACTGAGGCTTCATCTGGAGGTTCATTGGACACAATCAAAGCTACCACAACCATCTGATTGAGGCCTCCCCTCTCAGACAAAGGTATTGAGCTCTAACCCTAACGTGAGCCTATTTTGATTCTCCATGCGTACTTACTGTGTTTCATACTGTATGAACCATATATATGTGTCCGTATCGAGTAAATGAAGGTTTAGAAATAAACCCCGCGTGATTTGATTGAGTTTAGATGAAGATCTTAAGGTTTTAGTGTGAACAGTTCACGGGTTAGGTCATGTGTGGACGATGAACGGATGTCGTCCGATTTCACGTCTATTTCATGAAGGGTTGAGATCACTTTGGATGAGCAGATGGAACAAAATGTCGGGCCACGTGGCAGCTCAGGTAGATGGCGGTGTCAAATGGTGGAGGCGTGTGAGCTCGGAGCCATCCTTGGAGCCATCGTAGGATGAGGTGGCGCCGGTGTTTAAGTAGAAAAATATGGATTTTTTGGATTTGTTTAAGTGTTTGATTATTTGAGTGTCTGATCTTCAAAAATCCATATCTTTCTCTAGAAAAATCATAAAAGTAAAAGAAAAATATCTTCTTTCTCAGTGAACAGAAGAGAATAATGTGGACCAAAAATAAAAGTTATATGCCAAGTATATGATTTTTAATTAATTAAATACTCTCTGAGGTATTTTAATTCATTATGATTGAATACTAATCACCATGGCTTGAAATTTTTAGGGTTGGTTCCTCATGACAGAGGGCACCTCCTCTGATCTTTCGAAAGTCAGAAAGCACCTCTGTGCTTCTAACCCTAATTTTCAAGTCTAATTATCTATTTTGGCTTTATTTAATCATATAAATTAAAATATTCTTCAGAAAATTATGGAATCAATTTTGTTAGGCTTCTAATGGTCAGAGAAGCTTATGAAAAATATTATGATGATTTGAAAAATTTTGTATATTTTTGTTATTAATTAAATATT
>NW_018229883.1:0-6939 GCF_001263595.1 Phalaenopsis equestris | reverse complement strand
AAATTCACTGTCACAACATTCAAAATATAAGACAACTCAAAATTTAATCACAAACATTATAAAATAAAAATTGCAACTAAATTAAAACGTCTCGATTAGTTGATCGGGAATCCCTCGGAAGAGGTAACCTATAGTTTCAAATGAGACTTCCCACGGTCTAAATGAAAGTATGAAACTCATTAAGTTAAGTTTAGTAAATTCATTTATACTAAGTGAATCTGAAAGAAAATAGTGGTGCCGGAACAAGGGAACCATAGAATCCTAACCGGTGTCGCTCTAATTAACTTTAACCCCCCTCATAATATTTAAATAACTATAACTTTAGGACAATTGATTTGACATCATGACTTGACATACTCGAAAAGTCAAACTCACTACGATGAGGAGCTTGTAGCTAGCATTGTGAGTAACACGACCATCTCCAACAACCAGAGGATCTACAACAGCATACCATTCCTTAGAATTAAACAACAAGTCATAAGATTTCGAGGTTGTCCGCCTAGTGCGACATAAATCCTCAACTTATCTTTAACATTTGTACAGTTCTACTATGCAATCTAAGCCCTAACTCGTTTTAGGATCCCAATGCTGTCGTTCGTCACGACCTAAATCCTCACATCTTTTAGGCTATTTGTGTGATCGTTTCACACAGATGTAAGTCCTAATTAAATAAAATTGGCAGGATGAAACATTTAAATATTTCTCTTCCAAATTGAAGTCAAATTATAGGATAGCTCAAGCACACCGAGATTCTCCTCAGGATTTGTGACATCCCTTAGTCTCTCCTCCTTTGGATTCGAGAAAGAAATGTTCCAAATTTGAGCCATTTCGCTTTCACGTCTCTTTCTCCGATCTCGTCAAAATGTCCTATTTCCTTGACCTTTTTCGAGACAATATCCCCTCATTTTTAATGTGAGTTTTTTTAGGTGATTTCGGTTATTTAAGATGCATTAACTATAGGGGCTTGCCCTTATAGGAAACTTTTCCGAACCCAATTTAATATAAACCCTATTTAATTTTTCATATTAAATAGGGGACCTTGTCGGCTTGAAAAAAAGGTTTTCGCTTAATTTCAAATTTACTTAATTTGATTTAGCCATTAAGGTGGATTTTAAAGTGGATTTATATCACTTATCCTCTTTTACAATATCAATAAAATCATAATTTCCCTAATCTTCATGACTTGGAAGTTAACTAGGATCAGATGATCTTAAATGATGGGCTTAAGCTAGGAAGATGATAATTCACTTATCTTAAGCCTAAAATTGATGATGATGTGATCTTTCAATAAGAATATATGTCACATAAACCAAGATTTTAAACACCACTATTCTCCCCCATTATGCTTGTTAAGAGATTGGTAGTGACCTAGGCTCGATGTCTAAACTCAATTGATTGGATTTAGAAGATAATATGATTGGGGATTAACACCTTTTCAAGCACTCTAAGCCCGCTTGTGATAGGCACCAAATCTTTAATGAATTGAGCTTGTCTTAGGAGCATTCATCCCTATAATATTTAAAGTAAAGTATCAAATTGGTTAAGTATTCTATCCTTGGGATAACTGAATATCAAGATTCAGTGGGCAACGGGGTAGTCATACTCTAACCTTGGATGAGTAGTGGAACAATATGATAAGTTTAAGTAATGAACTCGAAATAATTCAAGAGATCTTCAAATTAGTTCAGGGTCATTCCCCGAACACTTTGAAATCTTTTAAGTATTTTGAAGGGTAAATTGAACTTGTCATATTTTGTTCTAAAATCACTCGCTAAGAACTTCAGAAGCTCAATAAAGTCATAACATGAGTTTTGGTAGCTATACCTTCATCGACTCCTTTAATTTAAACTTTTTCTAAGATTATATATACACTACAACAGCTAACCATTCAGGTGGAGGAACAAGAAGAAGCAATAGGTACACTTTTAAATTATTGCATTTACCTTTATGTACTCTTGTCTCGAACTTGCATGTTAAACAATGATGTCACCCTGTATGTCAAAATCAAAACTGTTAGGATAGTTGCAAAACTAAAACTAAAATTTAAAAATTAAACAAGATAAAATTCACTGTCACAACATTCAAAATATAAGACAACTCAAAATTTAATCACAAACATTATAAAATAAAAATTGCAACTAAATTAAAACGTCTCTATCAGATGATAAAAAATCCCTTAGAGGAGGTAACCTACGGTTTCTAACAAGATTTTCCATGGTCTAAATAAAAGTATGGAACTCATTGAGTTGAGTTTAGTAAATTCATTTGGACTAAGTGAATCCGAAAGAAAATAGTGGTGCTGGAATGAGGGAACCGTAGGATCCTAACTAGTGTCGCTCTGATCAACTTTAATATCCCCCATAAAATTTAAATAACCATAACCATAGGAGATACTCGATTTGATATCATAACTTGACACATTAGAAAACTTAAACTTGTTACGGCGAGGAGCTTGGAGCTAGCATCGTGGGCAGCACGGTCATCATCAACAGCAAAACATGTCTACACTAGCTAAACCATTCCTTAGAATTAAACAAGAAATTCATAGGAATTGGAGGTTGTCTGCTTATGCAACATAAATCCTCAACTCATCTTTAGGTCTTTGTATGGTTTTGCTATATAATATAAGCCCTAACTCACCGTAAGATTCCGAGGTTGTCGTTCGTCACGACCTAAATCCTCACATCGTCCAGGCTATTTGTGTAATCGTTTTTCACGAATGTAAGCCCTAAATTAATAAAATTGATAGGATGAAACACTTAAATATTTCCCCTCTAAATTGAAGCAAAACAGTAGGATGGCTTGGGAAGTCACTGAGGTTCTCCTCAGGATCTATGATATCCCCTAGTTCTTCTTCCTTTGGATTTAAAAATAAAATGTTCCAAATTTTAGCTATTCTCATTACACACATCTTTGTCTGATCTTCTTGAAAAGTTCTATTCATTTGAGTTCCTTGAAGATAATGTCCCCTAATTTTTATCGAGAGTTTTCTCAGATGACTTCGGTTATCTAGGTTGTAATTAAATATAGGGGTTTGCCCTTATAGAAAGCATTTATGAACCCAGCTTAATATAAATCCTATTTAATCCTTCATATTAAATAGGAAAACTTGTCGGCTTATTATAAATATGGTTTTGTAGGCTTAACGGATGTGATACAATCTTTAGTTTATTTAATCAAGCCTTACCAGTAAGTAGTGTGTTTATCCTTTGGGATGAATACATTATTTGTGATATTATGCTTGTTTATTTAACTACTGTGGATATGAAATCAGTCTGGTCTTGTATTTTCAAAAAAATATAAAATACTATTTTTTTTCCAAATTATATATTAAATTAAATTAAAATGGGTATTGGGATATCCATACTGGCAACCAACAACTCCACAACCCCTAACCTTTTAGTGCCAACAATATATTAAAATGTCTTTCTGAAGCGGGCGACGGGATTCTGATTCCGGCGGCCGACTTCCAACGGGCAACTCAACTTTTAAGTGCCAACAAGGCTTAGAGCAATTTTTTTTCGGTTCAGTTGATCATTTCAGTCAACACCGATATGTCGATGTGCTCATCCGATAACAAGCCTTAGAGCAATTTTTTTTGGCGAGGTCTTGTCTTTCTTCTTTAGAAGCCTAGGATCTAGCCATAAGACTTTCATGTTGACTACCTAGAAGACTGGTGATTAATCCCACCCTCATAGAAATTCAAAACACTTCTTTATTCTTTCTGGAGTTTCACATGTATAGGTCTAACCTCTAGCACTTAGAAGGTTAGAACAAATATGGACAAGCTCAGAGAGAACTCCCATATGATGGTCAAGCCTTAAGGTTAGCTTTGGGTAGTTTTGTTTTGATCAGGCTTACACAAACACTTGAACCTATCATAAACCTTGAATTCATCTTTGACCCTTTTTCTCTCCTTTGGAAACTAATGTGGGTGGTCCCCAATTTATGAGCATTAGGCTAGGGTGATTAAGGCTAACTCATGGAAGATCCAAGATGGGCTCTCCCATTGGTCTCATGACATCAGAAATGTAATATCATGATTAGTATGTCCAACGTCCTCCAATTCCACCTAAATATCCTACCTTGGCTTCCAACCCCAAAATTTCTACAAAATCACAAAAAAAAAATCTGGAACCCTAAGGTTCTCAAAATCACCCACCTTCTCATATTCTCACCAAAATCATGTTAAACCACCTCAATCCATTCAAATTCTCCAAAATACCCCAATTTCCTCAAAATTCCCAAAATACTCCCGTTTACCAAAATTTTCCTAAATACCCCCATTTACCCAAAATTGCCAAATTCCACAAAAATTCCATAATCTTGCCACGACACGTTCAAATTGATCCTATACCTCCCAAAAATCCCTAAATTGATCCAATTTACTAAAATCCACCAAAATTCTTAAATTGCCCCTCAATGCTTAAAGTCCCCCAAATCACCCCTAATTTCCACCAAATCCATTTCAAACTCCTCAAATCTTAGATCCAAATTAAATTTCATCATGTTCAAGGCTAACTTGAACCAAGTTCAAGACTAATTCAAACCAATTCTAAGCTCAACATCAATTTTCTTTAACCCATCTTAAGAGCCCAAAATTAATTTCTTCATGATAAAATCCAAATAACCCATTTCATTAATTTGTAAAAGCCCAAATTCAAGAGCACAGGAAAAATGTTCTCCCTACACCATTCTTTTAATGAAACCATGCATCATGGCATCATATCATGCATACATTTGAATTTTTACCCAAATTTGGTATCATGGCATTTTTGCCCTAAAATTCATAAAAATAAATATTTCTCTTTCATGAAACTCAATCATGGCATTATGCATGACATGCCATGACTCATGAAGCCATCCATGGGCTCCATGTAAGTCAACCTTTTCAAAAATAGAAAAAGGGGGATCTTCCCTTCTTCTCCTCATACAAGTCATCCCCTCCTTATGATAGATCTATGTTCCTCAACCCATGCTCAAACTAGCCATTTAAGCTCAATTAAACCTTCCTTGGGGTCAAGCTAAACATTCTAGCCACTTTGGGCTTGGGCAAGCAACTTGACCAAGGGGAGAATTCCTACTCAAGACAAACTAGCTTAAACCCCATTTTCCCCGTGGTTCTTGTCCATGGACCACCTTTGAACCAAATTAAATTGACCTCACAACCTCCCTGACCTCCCTTAGTGTGGAGGTGAACACACCTTCCCTGGATAGCCACCCTAGCCGCTAGAAACGCCAAGCCTGAGAGTTCCTCCATGGTTTAAACCCAAAATTGGGACTTCTCCTCAAGATTTGTAGCCTCCCATTTTTTCATTCCTTTGGATTCCATAATAGCTGCTCCTATTTGAATTTCCCAGGTCTAATCATATGAAAACTAAAACTTGAATTCTTGAATACAAAACTCTAAATCTTAATCGAGAGTTTTCTTGGGGGATTTCGATTGCCTAAGATCTCTCTATTGATAAATTAATAACACAAATAATCTAAAACCTCTCCATTCTTTATAGTAGATAGGAGAATTTTTAGTCATAAATTTTTTTGTTTAAATGGTTGAGCCTACTATCAAGTGATACACTTATCGTTCAAGATAGTGCATCACTTGTGGTATTGTGCTCATTTATCTTAACTATTAGATATATAGGGTCTATTCATCTCACATTTCAAAATTAAAATGCTATTTTTAAAATTAAAATCATATACATATTAGTTTTATATTTTTTCTCAAAATATAAAAGGCGACCGACACTGACTGGTTGAGTTTCTGAGGAGATTTGTTCCCTTAGCGAGCACAAATAATAGGTTAGCCACCTCGTATTTATTTTTGCTAGCATCTTCGATTTTAAACTAGGTGAATTTTCATATCTTCGCCTTAGCCTTATTGATCTACTTGATTATCACTTCATGTCTAGCCTTGAATTCTTCATTTCTCTTATTAACTACCAGTTGTGATCCTAAATTCACAACTAGGAATTGTACACTCATTTCATAGGCTAGACATAGTTCAGTGATCATTGTTGTGTATTCTTCTTTGAATTTTTTTAGCCTCAAACTTGGATGGTGACCTCCTCTCCATCTCTTGGAAATTTAACTATGGCATGGTTGGTGGACACTATCACCTCCCTTGGTTCCCACTCGCTACTTAGTAAAGCTTTCTTTTGGGCAAAACGATCTACTAGCTTTGGCGTGGGAATGCTCTCCTTGGTTTGAGAATGCTCTCCGATTTTCACTCACTATTTGTGTGTCATTTTCAGCAATTTTTCCATAACCTAGGATTCGTGTAAGCTCAAGTCTTAACAAAACCTTTCAGATCTGTGGACCTTCTTCAGGGTTGTATGTGCTATGTTGGCTTGGATTTCTCTCACTTGCAACATCTCTTTCTGGGATGATGTAGGACCGTAGAATCTTGTTTGATACTTCATGTTTCATAGGGTCTACACGCTCTTCTTCGACACACGAATGCTTGCAAACTGCGCTAAAAAGAGCCTTTAGAAATTTGAAAAGTTGTTGATACCCCCAGCCAGGAGCTAGTTGAATCACTTAGGAGTTGACGAACTAAGGGTGGTGAAGAACATGCAATATTTGAATGCATTCGAGACCTTCAATAGGCATGTTACAGATTCAAAAAAGTAATGTGGTTGTTGGGATCCGATTGACCTCGATATCCACCAACGACAGGAGCTTGAAATTCTCTAAGGGTTCATCTTCTAAGATGTGGAGAGAGAAGGGACGCCCCCTGGTTTGAAAAAATCAACCCGCCACTCTACTTTTAATGATTTAGCACTGTCTTGGTATTGTGAGTCTTTGACCCTCTCGGGGATGTTGTTCAATCTTATGTCATTTTGTGCCAGCATCACTTCCATAGGAGGGTCTTGCACCTGGGGACTTGATCTCTTGTTGTGGCCGAGAAGGCTCTCAAAACCTTTGAGATCTGGCCCA